>NW_007258850.1:3035-120988 GCF_000164805.1 Carlito syrichta
AAGATACCTGCACACGTATGTTTATCGCAGCATTGTTCACAATAGCAAGAACCTGGAAACAACCATGCTGCCCATCAAAAGAGGACTGGATTAAAAAAATGTGGTACATATACACGATGGAATACTACGCAGCCATAAAAAGGAACAAAATCATGAATTTCGCTGCAACCTGGATGGAACTAGAGTCTATAATACTGAGTGACCTCTCACAAAAACAAAAATCCGAATATCACATGTTCTCACTCATATAATGGACCTTGAACATCCAATGCAATACTATGAGAAAATGACGGATGGTACTGGGAATCTATGTGGGGGAGGAGGATGGGATTAACAGTAGCAAATATCTGTCGGGGGATGGGAAAACACTTCTTATCTACAGGGTGCCTGAATGAAACGTCATTGTACACCTAACCCTTAACTGTACCCCACAAAACCATAATAAAAAATACTGATTAATGAAAAAAAAAAATATATTTGTTCTTAATACCCTACTTATCATATGACACATTATAGAGTCTTAGAATAAAATACTTTTTAATGAATTAAGTGTTAAATAAGAACAAAAAATTGTATACGTATCATCTATGAAGAAGTCTACAGTACACTTTGCCATTTCTCCAACTGAATTTTGTCATCACCTACTATTTTCTTATATACAATGCATATGCTTAGAGCATAAGATATTAATTAGCTTGATATGTTTAAAATGTGCTTGCTTATTAGGAAAATAATCCAAATAAAAAGAAATAGAGTATACTACTTCCATTAGCTTCTACTACTGCATAACACTACATGCTTAGAAACTTAAAGCAATGTAAATTTATTATCTTGCAGTTTCCATGAGTTAGGAATTTAGACACAGCTTAGCTGGACACAATCCTCTCTCAGAACTCATAAGGCTGCAATCAGTGTGTTAGCTGGAGACAAGGTTTCGTCTGAGGCTCCACGTCTTCTTCCAGGTTCCTTTCTGTTGTTAACAAAATTCTGTTCCTTGTAGTTGTATGACAGAGGCCCTTGTTTTCTTGCTTTCTTTTAGCTGGAGACTTTGCTCAGCAACTCAAGGCCATCTCTTTGTGTGAGATGTTTGCAGTATGAATGCTTGCTTTCTTTCTGTGAGATCAGTTAAAAAACCAAAAACATAAAATCAAAAACAAATTTTGCTTTTAAAAGGCTTATCTGGCTAGGTCAGGCTCACCCAGGACAATATCCCCAGTCCCTTTTTGTTAACTCAAAGTCAATTGATTTTGCACATAGATTACATCCGTAAAATCATGGCAGTGATATGTCTGTATATCCACAAGTTCTGTTCCATTCAAGAGAAGGGTGAGAGCGATTGGGAGTCACCTTAGTATTCTACCTACCATATTGTTTTTCTTTTGTACATTGATCAGGTTACTTTTTCTATCAATAGCAACATTTGCCCTGCCAAGTTATGCTTATATTCTCATCTAAGTGCTGAGGCTGAGACAAAATAAAAACTTGGCTATCAAAAATAAAATCAAAATTGAAAATTGGAGTCAAGGACAACCCCTTCAGGTCCCTTCCTGCTGTGGGAGCTTTTCTGTTCTCTCAATAAATCCATCTTAAAAAAAAAAGAAAAGAAAAGAAAATAGGAGTCAAAATCTTGATTTAAAAAATCATCTTTTTATACTTTCACACACATGTTTGTTGCAGCTCTATTCACAATAGCAAAAACATGGAACTAACTGTGCTGTCCATTGAAGCTGGACGGATAAAACAAAATGTGGTATATATACATAATGGAAAATTATACAGCCATAAAGAAGGACAAGCATATGGACTTCACAGCAACTTAGATGGATTTAGAGTCTATCATACTCAGTGATCTATCACAGAAAAAAAGAACAGAGTATACCATTGTTTTCACTTTTAAGTGGGCCTTCAACAATTATTATAATACTATAAGAAAGGGATTGGCAGTAGTGGGAAACTACTAGGGAAGTCGGGGGTGGGATTGGCAGTTGAGAGAAACTGCTAGGGGAGGGAGGGGTACACCTCATCAACAAGGGTACCTGCATAATGAACATTTGTATACCTGACTCTGAATTGTACCCCATATCTTTCAAATAATTAAAAAAAAAATCATCTTTATTCTCAGATGTTCAATTTCTCATTTCTATAATCACTAATGTTGTTTATTTTGCTTTTCTTTCATTTCATCTTTGAGAATCAACTAAGAAAATCCAAGCAAAATTTGCTGATAAGGTGAAAAATAATTTTCAGACTCTGTGAATTATACACTTACTATCTTTAATAATAATTGAGTGAATAAAAATTTCAGATTTGGCATATGAAAGAGAAGTCAAGACACATTTTAAATACAGTCATGTATGTGTTGCTTATTCATGGAGATGTGTTCTGAGAACAGTATCACTAGGTGATTTGGTTGCTGTGAACACCATAGAATGTACTTATACAAAATTAGATGGTATATCCTGCCACACACCTAAGCTATATGGTATACTCTATTGCTCCCAAGATATAAACCTATACAGCATGTTACCTTTCTGAATACTGTAGGCAATTAAACCTCAATGGTAAGTATTTATGTATCTGAGTATATTTAAACACAGGAAAGGGACAATAAAAATACAGTATTATAATCTTATGGGATCACCATTGTATATGTGGTCCATCTTGACTGAAACATCATTATGCAGTGCATGACTTTACTTGTGTTTCCCAAATGTATCTGAAATACATAAATCAATGTCTTTCTTTAGTGAATTTGAAAATAAAAAAGTTTACTCTATTTTCTAATTACAAAATAGTGAAACAAGTAGAGTAATATCCCTTTGAGTCTTATTAATGAAGCATTAATAAACATTTAGCAGACAATCAATCTCTCAAAGTTACACCACAGTTCTTACGCAGGATCATTTTCTTGTGCTCTTTTACACTACAGCACTTCAAACACCACTGTAGTTAAATAATACATCAAGCAACATCACTTTCAAAACACATTTTTAGCTCTTTTGAGTTATTTACTCTTTGGATGCCTTCTTCAGTAAATATTTATTGAATGTATACTACCTGCCCTATCTTATTAAACACTGAGTTTATAACTGAAAAAGAAAAAAAAAGATATAATCTCTGCCTTCATAGAGTTTACAGTTGGGTGAGTAAGCTGAGTGTGAGACACTAAACAGATAAATATTAGCATCACACATTATTTACTCAGAATTAGATGGAGGTTTGTGAAAAATATATACAGATTAATATAATAGTATACCAGAAAATCTTACCTAGACTTGAAGGAAGAAAGAAAACCCTGAATAAGCATATTTAAGCTGACACCTAAAGGATGAATGTAACTATAGAGCTGGGGTTCAGAGTGGAATGAGCAATACAGAAAAACAGAGGGTATGTATGAAGCTTCTGAGGTGAAGGAACTTGAAATAGTGAAATAAATGAGAAAAGACTTGAGTATTCAGAGCTTCAAGGACGGAGAGGAGTGACTCAAGATGTGTAACAGGTGCCAGGTCTTACAGAACTATAGAGCCATGTGAAGGATCCCAGTGTTTGTTCTCATGAAAATAAGAAACAATGGGATGTTTCAATGAGCAGTGTATCCTGGTCTGCATTTCCCAGGGCCTGAAACAAGTTTATCTTCTAATGCTTTTTTGGGATTGTAATCCAAAACAACAACAACAAAAACAAGAGAGAGCCACAAGTGTAAATAAGAAAGGAAAAGAGAGAAAGTTAATATACGTTGTAAGTGAGCTGACCTCAACTTTGCAAGAAAATACTTTTGGTTCCCTGTTCACACAAGACTTCCTCAGAGACAGTATGGTATCACTGAGTCTAGCAGTACTCTCAGTATAATAGGAAGGGATCAATTTATCTGCTGTAACCGTGTGATCTTTTGTTTCTCATTTGCTAACATTTGTTCCAAATGTCAGTGACTTTCCAAGCAGCTTCTGAAAAAGATAAAGCTTCCGTTCATCTGGCAGGAGAACTAGGAGATAAAACTGCTGTGATTCTCAAGAAGAGCAACATTGGAGGTAATGCAAAACTCTGGACCTCATCTCAAGAGGGATCTAAAACAAAAAATGATGTTAGGAAATGAACACCTTAGAAAGTGGTGATTACTCCAATTGGGAAGTATACCAGGGGGCCCAGGTTAAGAGAAAAGTGAGACCAAAAACTGAACCAGAAGGTCATAACCTGTGTCCTGTTCAGAGTGTCATATAATTCAGTTTGCATGTGGAAGATCACTTTCTGGATGCTGAGTGGGAACAGGATCAGCAAGGGCTGAGAGAGAAGATGAAGAGAAGTGAGAAAGTAAGATAGCATTTAGTGAAGATGATGGAGAAGAGTAGAAATATGTCAACTCGTAGGAAGTAATATAAATGTATTCATGTTTCTGCATGGTCAGGGTTTTGAGAGCAAAGAAAACAGGAACCTGAGTTAAACCAGAATTCTTAGAAGTTAAAGGATGACTGAATAGCAAATTTAAGATACTGAGAATCCCTAGAGAAAGATTTGGAACTTGATATCCCTGAAGCTCTGTGTTTATATTTCAAAGGGCAATGAAATTAAGAGCAGCCATTTCCATTCCAAATAATTGCAAGACATTAGAAAGCAAAGTGTCCCTCCTTTTCTTGGGATGAGAGGTGTTGTAGTTGTCCAGTTCTTATGAAATTTACTAGAGTCATAATTTCAGGTTCTCCTCTTGTAATACAAAAATCCATTTTATTCATGCAGGGTGATATCTGTTTCTCATTGCACCATACTGAAAGCATAGAAATGAGTGAGGTCAACCAATGTAATTATTGCTGTAAGTAATAGTAACTCACCCAGAAACCTAGTGCTTGTTTTTAGGACAAGAAAAATATAAGCACATATACTTATCATAGACTAACAATTATTTAATAAGTATGACGAATGGGATTGAGTAATGATTCAGATGGAAAGCTTTTCATTCTTTTGAAGAGATTTATTTATTTTTTATAATCAATATTTTTCATTATGATATTGTGGGGTACAGTTAAGGGTTAGGTATACAAAAATGCTTCGTTCAGGCACCCTTGTTGATAAGAGGTGTTTCCCCATCCCCAGACAGATGTTTACTACCATTAATCCCATCTCCCTTCCCCTCCCCGCCCCATAGTTTCCCACAACTGTCAGTTATTTTCTTACGGTAATACATTGGATGATCAAGGTCCACTATATGAGTGAAAACATGTGATACTCAGATCTTTGTTTCTGAGAGAGGTCATTCAGTATTATAGACTCTAGTTCCATCCAGGTTGCTGCGAAATTCATGATTTTGTTCTTTTCTATGCTGCGTAGTATTCCATCATGTATATGTACCACATTTTTAAAATCCAGTCCTCTTTTGATGGACAGCATGGTTGGTTTCAGGTTCTTGCTATTGTGAACAATGCTGTGATAAACATTTGTGAGCAGGTATCTTATTGATAGAGTGATTTGGGTTCTTCAGGGTATATTCCCAGTAGGGGGATTGCAGGGTCATATGGGAGGTCGATATTTAGAGCCTTTAGGAATCGCCACACTGCTTTCCACAGAGGTTACACTAGTTTGCACTCCCAAACAACAGTGTAGAAATGTACCCTTTTTGCCAAACCTCTCCAGTAACTGTTATTTTTTGAGTTATTGATAATGGCCATTCTGACTGGAGTTAGGTGGTATCTCAGTGTGATTTTGATTTTTATCTCCCTGATGATTAGTGAGGTTGAACATTTCTTCATGTGTCTGTTGGCTGCTCGATGTCTTCCTTTGAGAAGTGTCTGTTCATATCTTTTGTCCATTTTATAATGGGGCTGTTTGTTTTTTTTCTTTTCAGCACGTTTGAGTTCCTTATAGATCCAAGATGTTAAGCCTTTGTCAGACCTGGAGTTGGCAAATACTTTTTCCCAGTCTGAAGGCTGTCTCCCTGCTGTCTTGATGGTTTCTTTGACTTTGCAGAAGTTTGTCAGTTTAATGAGGTCCCACTTGTCTATCTTATCTCTTATGACCTGTGGGTTTCGGGTTTTGTTCAGGAATTGGATGCCAGTTCCAATTCCCATGAGGGCATGTCCTTCATTTTCTAAGGTTTTTATTGTTTGAGGTTTTACATTTAGGTCTCTAATCCATTTGGAGTTAATTTTTGTGTATGGGGATAGATAGGGGTCCTGTTTCAATCTTCTGCATGTGGTCAGCCAGTTTTCCCAGCACCATTTACTGAATAGGTTCTCCTCTCCCCAGTGGTAAGTGGTGGAGGCTTTGTTGAAGATGAGTTGGTTGAGAAATTGAGGCTTTGCTTCTGGAATTTCAATTCTATTCCATTGATCTATATGCCTGTTCCTGTACCAATACCAAACTGTTTGATGATTGTAGCCTTATAGCAAAGTTTGAAGTCTGGTAATGTGATACCACCTGCTTTGTTTTTTCTGCTGAGGATTGTTCTGGCTATTCTTGGTCATTTGTGTTTCCATATGAATTCCTGTGCTGTTTTTTCTAGGTCTGAGAAGAATGTTGCTGGTAATTTGATGGGTATTGCATTGAATCTGTAGATTGCCTTAGGTAAGATGGATATCTTCACAATGTTGATTCTTTCAATCCATGAGCATGGGATATTTTTCCACCTGTTTGTGTCATCCTTGATTTCTTTAAGCAGAGATTTGTAGTTTTCATTGTGAAGATCTTTCACGTCTCTGGTTAGGAAGATGCCAAGGTATTTCATTTTTTTTGTGGCTATTGTGAATGGAATTGTGCTTTTTATTTGGGTTTCTGTTTGTTTATTATTGGTGTAAAGAAATGCAATTGTCTTTCGCACATTTATTTTATATCCTGAGACTTTGCCAAAGGGCTTTATCAGTGTAAGGAGGTTTTTGACAGATTCTCTTGGGTTTTCAAGGTACACAATCATGTCATCTGCAAAGAGAGATAACTTGGCTTTCTCTTTTCCTATTTGGATACCCCTGATTGCCTTCTCTTCTCTGATTGCTCGAGCCAGGACTTCCAATATTATATTGAACAGGAGGGGCGAGAGTGGGCATTCTTGTCTTGTTCCAGTTTTCAGGGGAAATGGTTCCAATTTTGTCTGTTTAGGAGTATGCTGGCTGTGGGTTTCTCGTAGATGGCTTTTACTATATTGAGGTATGTTCCCCGTATGCCTAGATGTTCGAGGGTTTTTATCAAGAAGGGATGCTGGATTTTATCACAAGCTTTTTCTGCATCTAATGATATAATCATGTGGTTTTTGTATTGACATCTGTTGATGTATTTAATTACATTTATGGTTTTATGAATGTTGAAACAGCCTTGCATCCCAGGGATGAAGCCTACTTGGTCATGATGGATGATTTTTGAGATGTATTGTGAATCCGATTTGCTAGGATCTTGTTGAGAATTTTAGCATCTATGTTCATCAAAGATATTGGCCTGTTCTTTCTTTGTTGGGTCGTTATCTGGCTTGGGTATCAATGTGATGTTAGCTTCATAAAATGATTTGGGGAGAGTTCCATCTCTCGCAAATGCATGAAATACCTTCAGTAGGATTGGAATCAGCTCCTCCTTAAATGTCTTGTAGAATTCTGCTAGAAAGCCATCTGGTCCAGGGCTTTTTTTGTAGGTAATTTTCTTATTATGTAGTCAATTTCCTTGATTGTTATTTGTCTATTTAGGGTCTCAATTTATTCTTGTTTCAACCTAGGCAGGTTGTGTGATGACAGAAAGTCCTCCATTTCCTTGAGGTTTTCAAGTTTGTTTCCATACAAGTGTACATAATAGTCTCTAGTGATCTTTTGTATTTCTTCAGTGTCAGATGTGACTTCATCTTTTGTGTTTCTGATTATGCTTACTTGGGTTTTTTCTCTCTTTTTCTTGGTCAGTCTAGCTAGGGGACCATCGATCTTGTTTATCCTTTCGAAGAACCAGCTTTTTGTTTCATTGATTTTTTGTATTATCTTTTTGTCTTTTATTTCCTGGATTTGGGCTTTTATTTTGGTGATCTGAATTCTTCTGCTGAAATTAGGGTTTTTGTGGTCTTTTTGTTCACCTTTTTTAGGTGGCTTGTTAGGTTGTTAATTTGTGATCCTTCCATTTTCTTCATGTGCGTTTGTAGAGATATAAATTCACCTCTTACTACAGCTTCTATGGTAAGATTTTGGTAAGATATTTCTTCATTTTCATATGTTTCCAGGTATCTTTTGATCTCTGTTTTGATTTCATCATTGACCCAGGAGTTGTTTAGCATCATACTGTTTAGTGTCCATGTCTTTGTGGGTTTTAGGGGGACCTTGTTGATATTAATGTTTATTTTTATTCCACTATGATCCGAAAAGGTGCATGGTGGAGTTTTTGTCCTTTTAAATTTTCTTATGCTTGATTTATGGCCAATTATGTGGTCGATCTTAAAATATGTTCCATGGGGTGATGAGTAGAATGTGTATTCTGTGGTCTTTGGATGGAGTGTTCTGTAGGTATAAATTAAGTCCATTTGGTCAAGAGTCACATTGAGGTTCCAGATCTCGTTGGTGATTTTTTGTCCTGATGATCTGTCTAGGGTTATGAGTGGGGTATTAAAGTCCCCAGTTATGATGGTGTTAGAGTCAATATCTTTCTTCAGTTTTCCTAGAAATTGCTTTATGAAAGTTGATGCAGCTATGCTGGGTGCATATATGTTTAGGATAGGTATTTCTTGTTGATGGAGTTAACCTTTTATCATTATGTAGTGGCCCTCTGTATCTTTTTAAATTTTTGATAGCTTAAATAGTATTTTGTCTGAAATTAGGATCATGACTCCTCCTTTCTTTTGGGTTCCATTTGCCTGAAAATTTGCTTCCCCTCCTCTTACTTTGAGTCTGTGCATGTCCTTTCTAGTGAGATGGGTCTCTTGAAGGCAGTATTTTGTTGCCTGGTAATATTTTTATCCATTTTGTCATTCTATGTCTTTTCAGTGGTGCATTTAGTCCATTTACATTCAGGTTAATTATTGAAATGTGAGAGTTCATCCCTATCATAGAGTTCTTATAGAGCTGTTGTTCTTCCACTTGGATTTTGTCTTTCTTGTGGTTTTGGGGTTGGTTCATGTGTATTTTATTCTTTTTCCTGTACTCTTATGAAGAATGTTCTTCTTTTTTCCTTTTCTTCTGTGTTTAGTACTTTCTTAAGTGTTTTATGTAGAGGTGGTCTGCTGACAGTGTAAGTTTTTAGGGATTGGATATCTGGGAAAGATTTTAATTCTCGCTTACTGATGAAGCTTAACTTGGCTGGGTAGGTTATTCTTGGTTGAAATTATTTATCTTTTAGGACTTTGAAGATAGGGCTCCAAGCTCTCCTAGCCTGCAGGGTTTCTGTAGATAAATCTGTTGCTATTCTAATTGGTCTTCCATGGTAGGTGATCTGGCCTTTTTCTCTTGCTGCCTTTAGGATTTTTTTTGCTTATGCCTACTTTGTTTAGGCGATTTATTTTGTGTCTAAGAGTTGGTCTTCTCCTTTGTTGTCTTGCAGAGGTTCTCTGAATCTCTTGTGTTTGAATTTTTGCATCACTGATTAGATAAGGGAAGTTTTCTTGAATGATCTCATGGAAAGTTTGTTCCAGTGTGGTCTCTGTCTCTCTTTCTGCCTCAGGAAGGCCAATTACTCTTAGGTTCGGTCTCTGGAAGTAATTGCTCATGACTTGAAGGTTTAGTTCTGTCTTTTTGAGCTTGTTTTCTGTGTTTTTAATAGTTTGGGTTTGTTCTATATTTTGGTCCTCAAGCTCTGAGATTCTTTCTTCTGCTTGGGTAATTCTGCTTTCCATGCTTATCAGTTTGTTATTTATTTCATTCACAGTATTCTTTATTACTGTTATCTCAGATATCTGCTCCTTCCTTGTTTCTTCTTGTCTCTCCTCAATTCTTTTTAATCTCTCCATTAGTGTCTTGATATCTAGATTTGTAGTTTTCAACCAGTCATTCTGGGGGCTCTTCATTGTTTGCATTCCGAAGTCAGTTTTCTCAGTGTCTTCCCTCCCAGTGTTCTGGGAGAGACCCATATTCTTCTTGTGGTTTTTCTTCATTTGTGTAGATTTTTCTCTCTCTCCCCCTTTCCCTCCCCTTCTTTACTTCTATTTTTGAGGGAAGGTGGGGTTGCTTTAGTTTCACTTGTGCAATCTTCTATTCTTCCTTATGAGGATCCTCTGGCTTTGTTCACTTTTGTGGTTGGAGTATGGGTTGCAGGCTGTACTTTTTGCAGTTTTGAGGCTTAATTGAGAGGAAAGCTGTGATTCAGAATCTATATGCTGATTCCAGTATCCACCAACAGGTGTATGGGCACACAGGAACCTATTTTCCACTGTCTTACAATCTTTCTGTGCAGCAGTATGTAGGTTTTGTCCCTGGATCAAAAGGAGGTGCAAGCCAGGCTCGGTGGCTCAGCTTGTAATCCCGCGCCTTTGGGAGGCTGAGGTGAGTGGATTGCCAGAGCCCACGGTTTCGAGACCCGCCTGGGCAGCGAGACCTCATCTCTACAATAAATCAAAAAATCAGCCGGGTGTGGTAGCACACGCCTGTAATTCGGGCTACTCGGAAGGCTGAGGCAAAAGGATCGCCAGAGCCCAGCAGGTTGAGGCTGCGGTGGCCGGGAGCGGCCACTGCACTCCAGTCTGGGTGACAGAGTGAGACTCCAACTCAAAAAAAAAGGAGGTTCAAAAGAGAAAAGTAATGGAGGAGGGGGGTCAATAGGAAGTTAGAGAGGAAAGTGAGAGGGAAGACAAACATACATACGAACTAACAGGTGAAAAAGAGACACAAGGCCGGAGAGAAGTGAAAAAAACATGTGAGCAAAATTCCCTAGAGGATACTGGTAGCTACACAGAGACAGACCAATAAAATCATGAAACAGATAGTGTAAGTCAGAAAGTGAACAAAAGTGAGCAAAACAAACAGTCAAAATGATAAAATCAAAAGTCAAAATAAGAGATCAGACTACCTCTGGAATCTTTCCTGAGTGTCTAAAGTCTCTTCAGCTCTGATCTCTAGCCTCTCCCCTTTGTTTTCCTTGCAGGCAGCTAGATTTACTGGCAGCTTGAGTTTGTTTATTTTTTTAGCCTGCTGCCTGCAAGGTCTGTGACGTGCCTTTGTCTCTTCAGTAGGGGAAGGACTTTGTCTCCTGTTTGGTGATGTTACCTTAGGAACCGAGGTGAAAGCTGCTGATAGGTGTGTGGGGCAATGCAAATCTTTGCCTGGAGAATGGCCAAGGTGACTACTTCACTTTCGCAGATCTTTTCTCTCTGCTCATCTGGGTCCCCGTGTTATCCACTGTGATGGACTGTGCTAGAGTGGGAAGCACTGGAGATCAGCTGCACAGCTGAGAGCTGGGTCCAGGGTGCCACCAGAAGGCTGGGGTGGAGGAGGGGGTCAGGAGTTCCCTCCTCTGGAGCTGAGAGCCTCTAATCAGCACCTCCTTAAGATATGCTGTTCCCTTACACAAGCCTGGGATCACGCGCTGAGTGCCTCAGCCAGGGTGGGGCCAGAGCTCCAGAGCTCTAAAGCTCCAAAGGGCAGATGGTAGGTGGCAACAGTGGCCCTGGGTCCCTCACAGGGTACTTCAACCAGAAGTGGGACCAGTATCTCTGAGGGGTGGGCACCCAGAGCCTCCCTGGGTGACTGGCAGTTTGGTGCTGGGTGAGAAGATATAGCCAGGAAGGGAGCTGAGACCTGGGACTCCCGTGTGGGCAGGAATCACATATAGTGGAGCAGCAGCAGCCAGGGGCCGCAATATCCGGCCCTGCGTGGGACCAAAGGTCCCCGGGCCTTGGACCAGTGCGGTTGGCAGTGGGCAGGGGAATGGGGGCAGAAAAGTAAGAGTCTTTTTGGGAACTCACATTTAGAGAATCTCACAAATCCACCTATGCCCTCACTATCTTACCAGAACCCTCCTTGAAGATATTTATTGATCACAATTATTACAAGATACTGTCCTAGACACTAGTGATGCAGTTATATATATAATTGACAGAATCTCTGCTCTGATAGAGATTTTAGGCAAGCTAATTGGATGACATTATTGGTCCAAATTTATTTTACTTGCTTATATAGCCATTAGTGGGTTACAAGGATAGGAAGATATCACTGATGGATGTTGAATTTCAAAAATCAGGGTAATGTTGCCACTTTCAGGTATTTTTCCTTTGGAGAATCGAGGCTTTATCACACAGTCTTCTACCATAGAAAGAAACCTGCCCTCACTACTTAAAAGGTAGCGATATCAAGCAGTGCAAGAAAATTTAGTTGAGAAAATAAGGACAGGTTGACATCAATTTCTGAAGAGTTAGCTTTTTATCTTCTTTGATGTTTGTTCTTGATGTCTCAAATATATTCCAATCAAAGTAAAGGTCCTGGTGAACAATTTTTCCAATTTCACTATCTTGATGAATACATGCAATAAGGCAACATAAAACAAAATTTGTAGCTATGTAGGAAAGCATAAACCTTTTTGCACCTCTATTGGAAATTCTCCATTAAATTCTTTTTAAAAGCACCTTGATGGGAATTCAATCACACCCACACATCATCAGGAACTGTAATGGAAACCTGTTTTAATGTTATTGTGGAGATGTCAGGAATGACTCCTGGGTTTTCCATAGTAACTAGCACTATTTATTAAAGGCGAATGCTGGAGAATAACCATTTTGATGAACAGAAGTTCCCAGATTTAGATTTTGATAAGTAGGTCATTCATAGTTTTTGGTTTATTTGCTTTGATACTAGAATTTGAGGTGACATTCAATCTTATTCCTTTTATAGAGGCCAGCACCCAGGGCAGACTCTACTAAATATTAATGGACATAAGTCTCGTCATTCTTCTCATGAAAGAGATGTGATTATTATGGAAGCACTTTAAGTCTTTGATTTAGCAGAAATTTTTCTTCAACATGCTTCATGTGAAAACCCACTGTCAAGTTCATTGCTTGGTCCTTTATTTGTCACATCTTTACTGGTCCCTGCTTGGCACCATTGTCTTCACTAATATAAACAAAGGTGATGCAGTAAATGTCACTCTTCCATGCACTGACCACCCTTTGTTTTCCATGACACTACTAACCCAAAGACAGTCCATCCTGAAGTATAAAATGAGGTTTATTATACTATCTCTGAGTTTAAAAAAAAAAAAGAAAAGAAAAGAAAGTTGAGGGGACGTGGGTGGGATCCCTCACAAAACTTTTCTAATTGACATTCTTAAAACTTTAGCCTTATTTCTTCACTTGAAAGATTATTTGCTTATTTATTATTTTAGCAAGGTAGTTTTATTTGTCAATTCCTCTTTAACTTCATCTTACTTGTCGAATCTTCACTGTCTGCATATTAATTGGTCTGAACTTAGGATTTCTCTCTCCTTGTCCCATACTTGAAATTTGACAAGTAGTATAGGTGACTATAGTAGGTTTACCAAGGGAAGGTTCTGCCTCTTTAATTTTGACAGGATGGTTTAAGTAGCCTTTGACACTTCATGTTCAGGTATTACCAAGCCATTTATGCCAAAATTAAGAATAAACATATTCCTTGTATACCTCTTAAGTATCCTAGCAGGCAATGATGGAGCAGCTTTATATATATATTTAGACACATTTATCATGGCAGCAAATAACATTCAGGATACAGTGTGAATCTTCATAAAAGAAAGTGTTTTTTCACCTAAATGCAATGTAATATGTTCAGGTTCTTTGTCCATGTTGTACTGTTAACATTATTATGTAAATGATCTTCTGTTTTCTCCTTTACAAACAGGTGATGGTTAGAAATTGCTTAGAAGTATTACCCACCTAAACACATCATGCACAGAGAGTGTTTATACCTGAAATTGAAATAATGTGTTGTATGAAGAGTTAATGTTCTCCAGGGAACACATCGCAACTACCACAACTCCCACTCAGAATAGGATTGGAAGTTGGTTTGTCCTTGTAGTTTGTAGTTTTCTTCATTTACTTCTTGCTGGTCTCTTTTTGAACTTCCAAATTCTCTGATAGTACATATTACAAATCCTCGAGAGAGTCTAAATAGCCCTCTTGAGAGTTGTTTTCTTTTGTTATTGTTTTGTCAAATGTAGTCACTGTAATCCCAAGCCAAGAATGAAAAATATTCAGACTGGGACCCATTTTTGCCACTGAAAATATTTATCTCTATAGTCTTATTAAAACAATAGCAAACATGCCGTAGAGTAACTTGTCCCCTTTAAAAACCAAAAGTATGATCTAGTGACATACACTCTGGACTAAAAGGGTCCAGATAACTTGATTTAGTTCTTATTTCTTCCTTTCTTTTACTGTCCTCTTGGGATTGTTGTGAAGAAAATATAATTAGCAGGATAGTGCTTTGAAAAAGCACTGAAAATGCAAAGTAGATTTCTAATTGCTATTTATTGTCTATAAATTAAACCAACACTACTCTCAGAATATATGCATACCTTTCTCCAACATTTTTTATTTTCTTGCAGTCTAATTTTTTCCCTATACCTCTCTTTTATAGAAAACGTTGTGTGGAAAAATCATTAAATTCAATGTCTATCTTCCCATATTTACTAATGATTCCAAATCATTCAATATATTTGGTTATTTAGTCTTTCAAGACATCTCTTCCTTGTTCTCAGAAATATATCTTGCTTCTTCTTTTATTTATTTCTTCAATTTCTCCTTTTGCCAAGTATTCTTTCTCCATCTATATTCTAACAAAATAAGCATGTTTCAAGTTTTCCTGTTGCTCTCTTTTTTTTATTTTCCTGGCAATATAATCATCAAAATTGCCAGTCTATATCTGCAGCTTCTGTATTCCCAAATGTAGAAGGATTTTTTTAAATGTAACAATTTCTTTCTTGAAGTCCCAACAACTTTTTTCTTTTTCATGTTTCTTTTCTGTTAGAATGTTTTGTCTATCTTTTTTTCTATTTTCATACTATATTATTGGAAATTTATACATTTAGATCTTCAACTTTTGTGGTATAAGTATATTAAGAAGTCAATAAAAGTTTTAGAAATATAGAACTAGAACTTAAAGGAAAGATCAGAAGTGAAAAAACAGATTTGCAAAATTATATATGGTAGAATCCCAATTTTAAGAATATGGAAACTAAGCTATAGAGAAGACAATTATCTTACCCAAGGTCATATGATCATTAACAATCAGTAAATCCAAGAATATCTGATCCTAGAATCTAAATCTTAATCTTCATGGCCATTAAGTCATGCTGACAAAGATATATGTATCATCTAAATGAGTGAATGTATTGCTCTTGTTCATATCTGTTCCTAAATAACATAAAGAAAAATTTAAAGATATATATTTCTAGAGTCTTTGTGGTCATTATGTACCTTCACAATAAGCTCCTAAAAGGTCTTTCTGCTTCTGATTTTACTTTCTGCACTCTACAGTCTGTTCTCAAGACCAGAGTCAAAATGAACCTTTGAAAATATAATAATTCACGTCATGTAATTCCTGCGTTCAAATCCATGTAATGGCTTTTCACTTCCTACAGATAATGACTAGACTTCTGACAGTGGCCTACTAGACCCTGCATGAACTGAAGTTTCATAACATCTCTAGCTTCTACTCCCACTACTCTCCCTTCACTCATCTATTACAGCCATACTGATTTGCTTATGCTCAAAAGTATAGAATGCCCACCCACATTACCTTGCGTTGTAGCATGGACACCTGCATTGCTAATGCTTTCAACTCCTTTAAATCTTTCCTCAAAAAAAATATTTTCTCAAAGGAATGACTTTTTCATTTTGTCAAGGAGTCTACTCTCACTATTTTATTTTAAATTGTATACTCTATCATCTTTACCCTGTATTCATTATGCCATAAAATTTATAAAGTCTTTATATACTGTAAATATTTACAAATATGTATCTTTACATGCTATATATATATACTAAATAATTATGTATATTAATAGTATAATTTATATATTTATTAGTTTTATAATTTTTTCCTATTCCTTCATGATTAAGATATACACTCTGTAAAAGCAACTACTACATTTTCAACATGTATTTGTTGTTGAATAAAGAGTAAGTCAAGAAAATCCTTGAGAAGCAAAACAAAGTATGAATGGGTAGGTTAAAGAATTATAAAGACATTTTATCCGAGTACAAATATATCACTATTCTCTGATACTTACACAAAGTCACTGACTTTTATGAAGTTAAGTGTCCTCCCAAAAATAAAAGGATTTAATTTAACTATCTTGCAATGGAATTTTAGTTTCTGAACTGTGAAATATGAATGAAGGGTAGAATAAACTTCTATTTTTTATGAAGCCTGTAATATTAGAGGGGACCTCCTGGAACTGAAAGTAGTGGTTTTGTAACTCTATAGAGTAATCATTTATTTTTCACAGTAGGTAGTAAATATATGGAACTTATATTCACAAGACCTTTTCTGACTGAAAATTCTACCAGATTGAAATGAGTTTTAAATGTATTTTTGAATCATCAGTCATTTTTGCTGTTGATTTTTTTGAATCACTATCATAAATGACAACTTTCCTACCCTATATCCTGCTAAAGACATCATTAGAAAGGCTAAATCTTGTTCTCACCCAATGAGGCACTTTTCTTATGCATATTTAGAATTTACTAAACTTTCAAAAGATGCAATGTTTACTATTCTGTGTGTCCTGGCAAGGAAAACAGTATGCATACACATGGACATGTAACTTATATCTTAAGAAAATCAGAAGCAGGCAAGACTATTTAAATGTTTTAACTCAGTAGTTCATCTTGTAATTACATTACTTTTGTTAGTCAACCCTGAATTGAGTTTTAGCTGATGACTTAGGGATTCATTGTCATTTGTGACTTTATACTATGAATTCAGACTTAAGTCAGTTTATTACTGTGCCATAATTCCAAGAAATAAAGATTCCAAACACATTTTAGTATACAGTAAAAGATAAGTTGTTTGTAAATTCTAGATATCATATTAACAGTAATTTATTCTCTTTAATTCTAAATTTTAACTTTATTATACATATTTAGAATGAGAATTGTATTGCCAAAGGAGAGGTTATCCTCTGGGAAAACTATAAACTTCTCCTGCCCTAAGTTTTACTACATATAGCTATTTGACCTTAACCATATATCCTAGTCTCTGTATCCTTGATTATGGGCTAAACCAAAGGAACTTGACCAATAGAGAGAAAATGAGATGTAAGAAAGGATCCATGTGAACATATACAACTTTGTAAGATCTTTGAAAGAAAAATGACAAAGTGATTATCATAAGGAATTTTCATTAATGGGGACCAAATTTGAAAATAATTTAATATAGAAGATTGTTCATAGGTCTATGTTCTACAATATGTGGGAAAAAAAAGATTTGTTAATAAATATGAATGATGTATATAATTACATTGGAAATATCTAAACTTTTCAACCTTACACAAAATTCACTTTTCAACCTTACAACAAAAATTCTAGAATATTTGTTCCAACAGTTTTATGATGATGATACTAATAAACAAAATTTAACAACTAGTGAGAATAGATATTAAAGGTTTCAGGGAGAAATCAAAGATTTATAAAACAACTCACATATGATTTGATTACTGAGTCTAGTTATTAATCATTTGCTGTGGTGTGAGCTGAGATATATCAGATCAGTTTTCAAAAAAAGATACTAAAGATTGCCATATTTGGTTTGAAATACTCATTAAATCAGTAGTGATTATCACCAGTGATTAACCAGTAGTCTAAATATAAAAGCTCACCATATTTTGAATCTAGAGTAGGAATTGGCCAACATTCTTAAAGAGTCAGATAATTAAAATGTTAAACTTTGTAGACCACATGGTCTCTGTCATAACTATTTAACTCTGTCCTTGCAGTGTCAAAGCAGACATAGAAGATATTTTAACAAATGGGAGTGGTTATATATCAGTAAAATTTTCCTTAGAAATACAAATGGCTGGTCTATGAACTATAGTTTACCAAAGTTTGGTCTAAAGGGTTAGTAGGGCAGAGAAAAAGAGGAAATATAGTCGAGAGTTTATTACATCTAAGAAAACTATGGGACTAAACCAGATAATATTTCCATTTAATTTATAAATTCTTGGAAGTCTTTGACTCTATTCTCAACTTCTGTGAATTCAAAAAGGAACATTTAATTTCTTATTAAGCACTTCCAAGTTTGCCTTAAATATCACATTTTCATGCAATAATCATTCTTGGATACACTTAATCTCATTTATCCTTTAAAATGGGGGCAATTCTTCTTATTAATTAAATCAGCACTGAGTAATTCTTACTATAATACAAAGCAATTCAAATGTTAAGGGAGATTTCACCAGCCATTTGTTTTAAAAAACATTATTTCATCAACTATGTACAAAGCATAAGTACAAATATAACCCTTTGTTCATAAACCCCTTTTGAAAAAGAGTAAATATTGTTAAAGTGTCTATTTAATAAATCTCTTGGCTAATCTTGCTAATAAAGGAAGAAAACTACTACATTACTTTTATATTACTATACATATACTGCCATGCATACTAATATACAATATTTATTGCTATTACATAGTTACTTTCTGCAGTAGCTAGACCTTGAACCTCTGTTACTGAACAGACTTCTGCTACCTTCTGGTACCAGAGGACATGAGCCAAACATCCACATCAGCTTAATAAGAAAGTACTTTGCACTAAATGACAGCAAGTGTTAAATAACAGAATTTACGTACATACAGGAATATCAGATATGTTCTATTAGGGGGCAGGCGAGACCTCATCTCTACAATAAATCAAAAAATCAGCTGGGCGTGGTAGCACGTGCCTGTAATTCCGGCTACTCGGAAGGCTGAGGCGGAAGGATCGCTGGAACCCAGCAGGTAGAGGCTGCGGTGGCCGGGAGCGGCCACTGCACTCCAGTCTGGGCGACCGAGTGAGACTCCAACTCAAAAAAAAAAAAAAGTTATTTTGAACTATGCTTTCTTGAATTTATGTGGCTTTATTTTCCTCTCCTTTTTCTTTTTACCTGGCTAATGTATCGGTACTAACAACTCTGAACTATGAGGTTTTTTTACTTTTTTCCCCTCTGTACTCTTGAGGTGATCAGGACAAGGCTAGAATTTTACCTTATATAGAAACAATGGCTTTTATGAAAATCATTTAGAGTGATGGGGCTTATTGTACACGTGAAGATTATCTCTTATAATTTGAATGTCATTAAAATCTCCCATTCCAATCTTTTCAAGATAAACATATTTGAAATTCATAGGTTTGTATATTTGTGTAGATTATCTTTTTTTATCCTGAAAATTTTGATTTAATCACTACCTCTTGAATATTTAGTTTCTGACACCTTATAATACAAGTAGTGATAGTTTCACTACTTAGACTCAAGAAGAGAAAAAAATTATTTTCATTAATTTTACTTACCATAGAAGTAGATATACTGTATACAAATCTGGAGTCTAATTACATATGGGAAACATCTAATAGTTTGACTGTATCCAGGCATTTTTAATGAATAACTTTCCAAGTCAATAAAATAGTGTAGTCCTTGCTTTGCTGATAACTCTATGGAAATTAAAATTAATGATACATAAAAATATTAATACAGCTTTCCAGGGGATTAACTAACTCCCTAGAAGTTACCTAAATACTGCAAATATGGAAGATTCTTTAAGTCTGGAGACTTACATCTACAATTTTCACAAAATCATCTTTGCTATTTGAAGCATCTCTTCTTCCATCTCCACCTGAGGCAGTTAGTTTTCCTTTCCTGAAGAACATGCAATGATCTCTTCTGAAATATCTGTTTTGTAAGGCACTGCCTGATTTTCCTCAGGACTTATCCCACAATCTCTCCTTGCTTCTCGGACTATAACCAGATTCAGGTTCCAGCAGGCCCCAAAGGGCAATATACAATATGGCAATGAGGAAGTGTAATATCCAACAAAATAATTATTTTATTTTGTTCATTTATATTAATAGAAACCTAGAGAATCATGGGAAAATACATCTTATAACCAAGGAGTTAAGTTAGAAGATTGTAAAATTTGATCATACCCAATTTGTCAATGTGGGTTTACTGAGCCAAGATTACAGATTCAATGTTTTAGGCCAATGAATAAGCATGGTCCAAACAGTTTGCTTTTTAATTGACTGAAATGTGGTAGAGAGGGAGCCTATGTTAAATAATGATTAAATGCCAGAACTTCTTTGATGTACTGTAGAGAAAACTATCCAAAAACTTATGAGGATTGAAATAATAGAGTGGATTTATTATATGACATGCTTGCACATTCCAGTCAGTTCTAGAAGACACTCTATTAATCATTATTTACAAATAAATTTGAAAGAAGCTCCATAATGTTTGAAGAACAACTCTCTTTCCTTCCGTCCTTCCTTCCTTCCTTCCCTCCCTCCCTCCCTCCCTCCCTCCTTCCTTCCTTCCTTCCTTCCCTCCTTCCTCCCTCCCTCCCTCCCTTCCTCTCTTCCTCTTCCCAAATTTCTCTCTCTCTTCTTTACACAGTGGGGATAGATGGCATAAAACTGAGATTCATAAGCTCAATGGAAATAATGGGATTCTATGGTAATAGCAGCCAAGTGGTGACTATTAATCTTCAAAGAAAAGGTGAATGTGGTATTTTATGTAATGGAGTGTTTATTATAACAGAGTAAAGCCAAAGTAGTATCAGAATAGTTTGACTTGCAACTGTCTTTGGCATTGGCTACTTGATCATCATGTATCTATAACTAAAATAGATGGACAGCTTACTGAAGTCTTACTTGATTTACGTAAGCAGAAAAGTTTAGGTCTAGAAGACTGAAGTCTGACTTGAACCACCAAGCAGAAAGTAATAGCATCTCCACAAAGTCAAGCATTGAATCAGTTCACAGCCCCTGGGCCTTTGAATGAAGTTTAGTCACTTTGAGGAAAGAACCTACAACCTTGCTAAAAATGTGTACTGTTATTTAATCTTCCTCAGAATGAATGTGCATTCAGAAGGGAAAAGATTTTGGAACAAGGGAGAATAACTAAGTTTTGACTTTGAATGATACAAATATCTAAAGACACAAAACTTCGCTGTGGTCCAACCGTTAGAGTAGGAGTCTCTGGAAATCAGATAATTAATGGAATTTTGGCTTAGGTATGTTGCACAATATTCATAGTGCTTCTGCAAAACCAACCATTGATTATTTCTTCAGTTCCAGAATGTGCAATTTGAATAAATGTACTCAGCAATAGCAGAATTCTTGCATTATTTCTCTGGCCCATGGAATGAGGACTGTTACGGTAAGAGAAGCCAGGTGAAAACCTCCAGAGCTGCCTCTACCTATGACCTACAGTAATGCTGCATCCCTGGAGGATTGCAGAGATTATTGCCACCATCAAACATTTGGAAGATGCAAGGATGGTGAATTTTATTACATCCCTTTTAACTTATGTTTTGGTTTTGGCAAAAGATAAGTGAATCCAGGAGAACAAGCCACTGATTATCACAAACTTAATTAGGTTGTGACTCCAATTGCAACTCTCATACAAATTATGATTTCATTGTTGGAGAAAAATCAACAAATCCTCTAGCACCTGTTATGTATTTACTGATCTGGCCAATGCTTTAGCTTTCTATGTATTTGATCATAAGAGACAAGTCCTACAATATTCCTTCACAGTGTTATTTAGAGGAACGTATCCTCTTTCCAGCTCTATTTCACGTCTAGGTAGCAGGGACTTTGCCTTCTCTGTCAACAGGACATAATGCTGGTTCATGTTATTGATTATATTACAGTGATTGGACTGCTTGAGAAAGAAGTTGAAATTTACTCAAAGCACATTGGGAATATAATTATGGGCAAAGGGTGGAAATAAACTTCCAAAATCTGAGGGCCTGCTATTTCAGTGAAATGTTTAGGGTTCAAGTGATTTGGGGATTTTTTTTCTCTTTTCTTTATTTGTAATTATCTAATATATGATAGTTACAATATTTAATAAGAATCTTAAGGAGGATTTAATTAATACTTAAATTAAAACCTTAAATTAGAAAGGAAATATATTTAATTCACTTATGAAGAAAGGTATTATCAAAACTATTACTAACACAAATTCCATATATCACATTTTAGTGGTTTGTTTAATTTATTCAGACTTTAAATAAGGTGACTAAAAACCAACTTTTGAGAAGCAAAAGTAAAAGTGAAAATCATTTAAAAACAGTACAGAGGTTTTTCTAAAATATCTGAATGGCATTACTTTATAAATTAATCATTATGACTTCAAACTGAATGAAAATGTCTCTAATGTGAATGCACTATTGCAGAATTTTAAATGAATCATACAATGAGAATGTCACACCGAGTGTAGTCAAATAGGGATTCTGTTATTAAATGTGAAAAATACATGACAGTTCCATAGCTTCTGTTCGTAGATAGCTGAAGAAATTAAGCATAAGAAAAAAGAGCAAAAATTGGTATAGATGGCATGTGGTTATCTTACGCTTTTTGTTGTTGTTGTTTAAATCAACATAGTTTCTCAACAAACTGTTGTGAAAACTACAGGCAAGAAATAAAATGCATAAATTGTACACGCAAAGCAATCTGAATTGCAGGAAAGACTGACAGAATTATAATAATGAGTCTCCTTTTTGAATAAAAATGATCGATAAAGATATGATTCTAAATTTAACAATTGTCAGAAGTCACCACTACAAAATTTGTGATCTAAATCTTGCAGAACCTAAATTATTTTTAAAAGACCTTTAAAATCAATCTTCTGGGATGTCAAGTGATCTAATTAATTCAGTGCAGCTTTTAGTTTTCCCTGTTTTCATTTTAAATTCTTCTTAATTTAAAAAATAATTTTAAAGAATTTTCTCACCAAAAGATTTTAAGAATGAGTAAAATTTCTTTTTCTGTAGAATCACAATGACAGTGTATCAAATTGTTCAAAATGACTTTATAAAATATAATTTTATTTAAGCTATTTTACTGGCTTTTGCATTTGTGTAATATGTTACCTATAAATAAAATTATCTACTTCACCCATCATTCACCCGATGGGTTAACATACTAGTGTGTAAATATTTAAAACTTTTCCATGGCATACACATACACAATTTTTTTTCAAAATTAATGTTAACTGTCAATGCCATTTTGTAACATGTTTCTTAATCATACACTGTATAAATATGTCCATATATATAATTATACCTCCTAATTATTTTTGATAATTTGAGTATGAATAATTGTAATAATAACAGCTAATATCAATTTTTGTTCTATATGCTACATACTATCCCGAGGAATTTATGAGACAATATGGTAGATTTCATGGACTGGTTGGTATTATTCACTGGAATATAATTTGCTTTTTTTTTATTTTAAAGATGTGGAAGTACAATTCAGGATTAGGTTACAAGTGCTCATCATATAGGTAAATTTGGGGTCTCCCTTTGGTCCCTACTTTACCTGGTCTGAGATCAGGTACTCTTATTGATGTTATGTGACCCCACTCCTGGCAGTTTCTGACTACTGCCAATCCCTTTCCCAGAGTATTATGGTAAACGTTTAGAGTCTGCTTGTGAGTGAGAACCTGTGGTACCCAGTTCTTTATTTCTGTGATAGATCACTGAGTATTATCAACTTTAAATTCATCCAAGTTTCTGCAAAGTCCATAATTGTGTCCTTTTTCAAGGATGCATAATATGGAATATTATTTTAGTGACCAGAGTCTTGTTTTCAGACTCATACACTCCAGTCAGATTTACCATGTAAAATTTGAAAGGCAAAAGTGATGGTGGCCACACTTAGTTTCTGTGTCAACAGTGACATACCTTTGGCTATAGTGTTTCAGGCTTTTATGTAGCAGCTTCCAAATTATAAAAACTTACTAATCATAGCTTTTTATGTAGAAAAGTGGTACGTGCATAGGATTTATGACCAGTCTTTTGAAAATTCTCATATAATTTCTACTACTTACTATATCTATTCCTTTGAACATATTGATTCACTTTTTAGTGACATATTAAAAGAAACACTAATAC
Organism: Carlito syrichta; assembly: GCF_000164805.1. Classification (NCBI taxonomy): domain Eukaryota; kingdom Metazoa; phylum Chordata; class Mammalia; order Primates; family Tarsiidae; genus Carlito; species Carlito syrichta. The sequence continues at coordinate 27,035 of NW_007258850.1, forward strand.
TACCTTGCAGAGTATTGTAAGGAATACAGAAGAGTATTTTGTGTGATATCTGAAACAAAGTTGCTCTCAACTACTCTAGGACAAGTCTGAGGGCATGGCAATGTATAATCTGTGTTTCTGATTTTAACTTAGATTCAGACAACAGATAATCAGTTCAGTGTTACTATGAAAGAACATGCAATACAATTTTTAGTTTAAAATCTGTGTGTTTTGTATAAGAAAATAAAGAATAGTTAACAAGTCTCCTTATTTTTGGCAGTCTTACTTTCAGAAGACTTTCTTTAATCACTATAGTTGCAGAAAACTTTGATAAATTTCAGTGTTGTTTTTTTTTTCTGCTCTGAGAAAGATTTTCTATTTTCTCTCCCATTCCGATGGAAAAGATTTAAAAGACACTAAGTCATTCCTGTAGAACAAAAAAAATGTTATTTCATGTAAAAAGTAGTGGCAATACTGTGTCTGCTGTGCATAGTTTTATGCTGTAGTAGTTGTTTGACCAATACTTAGCACTTGTGATGATTATTAGCTAATTTGTCACTTTTCATGAGATTATCTAGTAGTTAAATTTTTCTCTGATCAATCTGCACTCCTTCCTACATATAATGTTTTACTTTGGAGACTTGTTTTGTTTTTTATTTACTTTTAGATTACTGATGATTTTGTCATATACTGGATCTGACAATTAAGTTCACGAGCTTGCCATGGTGCGTTTATATGGCAACACCGTACAAACAACTCAGTTAGGTTTCATAACCATATATCAGTGCCTCACAACTGTGTTCATGCCTATGTGTGGCGGTGTCTTGCTGAATGGCATTCACTATTGTCGTTGCATGTTTTTGTGTGCCATCACTAGAATGCTGGAGCTTGAATTACAGCCATGAGCAAATATTAAATTCCCTCTTAAACTTGGAGAGAGTGGAAGTGGAATCAGGGACATGTTAGTACAAGCTTATGAGGATAAAGACATGAAGAAAATAGCAGTGTACAAATGGATTAAATGTTTTTCTGAGAGAAGAGAAAGGGTCACTGATGAAGAGAGGTCAGTATGGTCAGTTATGAGCAAGACTGATGAAAACATTGCAAATATTCATTAAATTGTGTGTCAAAATTATTGGCTGACTGTGAGAAGCATAACAGACCAAATAAACATCAATAGACAAACAGATAGTAAAATCTTAACTGAAAATCTTGCCATGAAAAATATGTGTGCAAAAATAATCCTGAAGGAGCTCTGGCATCATGACAATTCACCAGCACTGTCTGTGAGGAAGTTTTTAGATAGGAAACAAATAACTGTATTGGAACACCCTACCTACTCACTGATCTGGTCCCCAGTGACTTTTTTCTTTACCCAAAGATAAAGAAAATATTGAAAAGAAGACATGCTGATGATACTCAGGACATCAAGGACAATATGACAACAGCTGTGATGGCCACTCCAGAAGAAGAGTTCCAAAATTGCTTTCACAGGACTAGTCACTGGCATCAGTGCATAGCTTCTCAAGGGGAGTACTTTGAAGATGATCATAGTGATAGTCAGTAATAAGGTTATATAGCACTTATCCTAGGATGAGTTCACAAACTTAATTGTCAGTTCTGCAAATTTTTAAAACACTCTGTAGAAGATTTCCCCCCTAAAACCATTTTTATAATTCTTTCTTAACATGTATGGCGAAATCTTAGTGTCCAGCAATCCCACTTCCGGGTACTTCCTTCAAATTTAAATCTGAACCTCAAAAAGATTTCTGCACTCTCATGTTCACTGCAACATTATTCACAACAACTAAGATAAGACATCAGCTTAAGTGTCCATTGACAGATGAATAGATAAAGAAAATATGTTATATATGTACAATAGAATACTATTTAGCCATAAAATAAAAATTTTATCATATGCTACAACCAGGATGGACCCTGAATATGGTATTCAAAATGAGCTAGTCACAACAGGACAAAACTGCATGATTGTACTTACATAAGATATCTAAAATGGTTAAATACATGGAAGCAGAAAGTAGAATGGTGGGGTTGCCAGCAACTGGATAGAGGAGGAAGTGGGAAGTTGCTGTTCAATAGTGTAGAGTTTCAGTCATGCAAAAGAAAAAAATCTAGAGATCTGCTATATGGCCTAGGTGAGGGGATTGCCTGAGCCCATGGATTTGAGACTAGCCTGGGCAACTTAGTGAGATCTTATGTCTACAATAAAGCAAAAAATTAACCTGGCATGGTAGCATACACCTGGGGCAGTTCTGGCTACTTGGAAGGTTGAGGTGAAAGGGTTACCTGAGCCCAGCAGGTCGACACTGGAGTGGTCATGAGCATGCCATTGCACTCCAGTCTGAGCAACAGAGAGAGACTCCAACTCAAAAAAAATGACCTGCTGTACAGCACTGTGCTTAGCATTAACAGTACTGCACTATACTCTTAAAACATTGTTAAGAGGGTAGGGCTTATGTTATGTGTTTTGCACAACATTTTTTAAACAAAATCTAAAACTGCAATGTCAACTAAGCAGTTGACATTACATTGAATTGGTAGAAATTACATGGCGTAAACAATATGTTGCAAGTCAAGATGAAGTTTTCCTCAATTCTATATTTTAAAAAGGCATTATTATGTTATAAAATCTTGTGTGCTTTTTAAAAAAAAGACATTGTAACTGGGAAAATGTTAAGGTTTTGAGCAAGTCTTATGTCAAATAGAATGGCATGTTAGTATTATGTACCTCAATAAACGAGGTCCTTGTATGTAAGGTAACATTATACCAAGTATCTTTTCATCCTTCCTTTCAGTGCTCTATTTATGTGAGGAGTGACCAGAAGTGTCTCAAAGAAACAAAGGTTAAATTACAGAAAATTCTAGTTGATCAAGGCCTTAATAGACTTGATGTTTCCATGATGGTTATTATGTAAGCCAGTGTTGAATAATTTAACAGGTAGTTTGCAGTAGAATGTAATAATAATGTTTATAGCAGAAATATTAAAACAGTAATTTAGTTTTGTTTACTTGAATCAGAAAAAAAGTTCTTATGTTAAGTCTGCATTCTCTCTACTACTATGGATTTGAAATAGTCATTTGAATGTCAAGTGATATATTGTCAAAGATCAGGCAAGTGTTCATTGAACACAGGATGAATGAGATGTCCATGAATTCTTAGAAGTAGAAAAAAGGGATTTCTGGCATAGACTGACATTGAAAGTTGTCAAATGGCAGAAGCAATGATGCAAATGGCAATGTCAAACACAGACAGATATCTTGTGGCACTATACAAGTAGTTCTGATAAAAAACCTGCCATTTTGCCTAATTATGAAATTGATTTAGGATGAAGTTTAACAAAAACTTGGGGTTAAATGAAAACTGACCATTTCCCAATTAAATATGAATTTCTACAAGTCTGGCAACTTATTGTTTAACATGTGAACTCAGATCTAAATGCATTATGAGTGGGCTTTTCATTTGTTGAATGATAAAGAGATGATAAAGCAAAACCTTGCCTAAATTTTACCTAAAACCTCCAGCTATATTTAAATTTAGAAAAGTAATGGTACATTTAATTTTACTGATTAATTGATAAGTACTTTTTAAACATGTACCACATGCACAACACTGTTTTGGAAATCACAGTGGGAAAAGAATTATAAGATCTGACTCTGGATCCAAGGATGTTCATAATCTAGTTACAGCTATAGGAAACATGATGACTTATATAGATATATAAGAGCAAAATAACAATACAACAAAAAGTCCCATACTTTATCAAATAATAAATTAATATTAGGATAAAAGATTAATTTAACAGGCGAAAAGATAAACTAATTATAACAATAAAAATAAAATTTATTGGGGTCTGTTTAAAGTCCAAAATTATACAAATGTATTTTTTGTATAACTTTTGTATATCCCTTGAACCTGCCAAAAGGATATCTTTATTTTATCTTAAACATGTTAATGTAAACAGTGACTGAAACTGGTAATTATATTGTACTATTTGATTTTCAAACATTTGGGGTGTTGTGTTTAGAATTATACATATCAAGAGAATAGTGTCATGTTTATGCAATCATAATCATGATTCATAAAGTTTAAGATTCTCAAAGGCATTTTATTATGAATCTGAAAACACTTGCTGCAGAGGACAGATGAATTATATAGGCAATGATACATTTTTGAAAAAGGAGAAATGAGTTTTGTTTTTATTACTCCTCCTAACAGAATTTACACAATGAGTAGAATGTGCATTGAGACACAGATTGATTTACTATAAGAAAGAACTTTTTTAGTTTTGAAATTTTTCTGCAATTGCTACCTGGAGAGGCAGTGAGTCGGCCATTGCAGAATGGACAAAGAAATGGAAAGAACACTCTCGTGAGAAGTTGTAGGGGGAAATTAAGCTTTCAGTAAGGAACTGGCAAATGAATCTATCTCTATAGTTTCTTTCAAATATTAAAGTCATTTTTCCTGTGAATTGTAGTATTAGCTTGGTACTTTTAGGTTACAAGGATCAGAAACACATTCAAGTTACCACAGGCAATGGGGATTTATTTTTCGTTACCACAGAGAAACTGCCTCAACAGCTGCATATAAACCTCATAGTCACACTTAAATGTGAATTCTAAAACAATTGAACTCATAGAAAAAAAGAGAGTAAAAATTTCTTGGCAACAGAACACCCTGTCACTTGCTGAGATGCATGGGCAGCTCACAAATCATAGTCTCTTAATGTCTTTTCCTTGCATTTCTTCCTATTCCAGAGATGGCTCACTCCGGGCCCTTCTTGTTTTTGATTATTACCTGCCTTTAAATAGTCTTAGATCTCTACCTTTGATTTTTTCTGCTGTGACTTCTGTCACATCTGTATGTACGTAATTCTATACATAATCTCTGCTTCCCCTGTCCTTAAGCTCTTTTATTTCAAATTTCTTCATGGGTTAAGATCTACTTAATTCATGAGCTAACATGAAATGCTTTTACTGAGGAGAGAGACTTTACACAAAACACCTCATACCCCAGTGGAATCCCTTATATCAGGTCTATAAAAGTCTTTGGGTCAGAGGAAGATTTACGTTTAATGGGTTATGACCAGAAAAACAAAGTGAAGGAAGAGCATGAAAGGCAAAGGGAAATCATGTAGCCTTTTTCCATAAAGGACGCTGTTCCAAGACAAGCACTGGGAATCACAAATTTCCCTCACTATTCTGGTTATCTAACAGCTGGCACAATGGGAAAGATCACCATAAGTTGGACTGCCCTCAGTACACCAGAATGAGCCAAGTAAGAAAAAGATAACTTTTTACTCAAATTACTCTGACTCTTTTGAGTATCTTAGAAAGAAATGTTCAGATTTTCAATCTAAATAATTTACTTGACAATTTATGCTTCCCCACTGTCATTTATAAAATGATAGACTGGCCTCAGGCTCTAATGAATTATTCATTTGTATAAATATATATTGCCAAACATAGTATCTGATATATCCAAGAGTATATAAGTCACATATCTGCATTATGAAGCCTAATAACAAAATGAGTTCCACAAACCTGTCACCTCTATTTAGGAAGTAAAGCAATATCTAACATGAATAATTTATTCTTTAATCAAATTCCTGCTTAGTGGTAGCCTCAGTGATAGCCATATTGTGACCTATGTAGTGGAGATAGGCCTTACCTAAATATAATATTTGTTTTTAATAAGAATGTGTATGGTCATTTGATGAATAGTCAAAACTATTTTGCATCACTTTCCCCTTGGCTTTCTTTTATGGTAATTTATATTTATAATTCCATACATATTAAAGTATAATAAATTCTAAAATGTTTGAAGTAGGAGTTGAATTGGGAGAAAGATCATCAGCAAAAAGGATCATTATCTCCTTCATTTATGTTTAAATGTCCATTTATTAGCTAACATTTAATTTCTATTTCTAATAATTAATTACTTTACTGTCTCTGATATAAATACTCAACTTTGGAATTTTTCTGCTACTTAGAAATCAAGAGTGTTGTATCTTGTAGGAGAATTGCTACTCTTACAACAGAAAAATGTAAAATTATATCAGCTGAGGTCTTTGAAGTTGATAGAAGATATGTGGATAAAAAATAAGGAAAACATCATTATAAAGTTAAGAAATTAAATACAATATTGTAGTAGAATGTCATGGAAAGTGTGATATAATAATAAATATTAGCATTAGTGAGACAGAACGTTTGATCAACTTTAACATCAATAAGCTGAAGTCTTACCTACAGTACAATTCAAGTTTCACAAATTATTTAAAGATTCTGTTGTTCCTCACTTTTATAAGGGACATAATAATAACATGAGGGCTTCCTTAAGTGCCATGTAAATGGTTTAAATGAATGTTTGATTTACAGACCACACTCAGTACACAGTAATTATTATTAACTTTCTGTGTGATTTTTGCAAAGTAATTTTTCTCTAGATTTATTTTGCCTGAATATGCCTGGATACTTTTCTACATAATTGTCTTAATATTTTCTTTCAAAACCTGCAAAGACGCTATGAAAGTTAATGAATTAGAGGTCAGGGAAAATGGTGGCTGAGCCAGTCAGACTATGTGAGTCCTGTTGTGTGTGAGTGAGTGTATGGAAAATTTTGAGTATGTGTGTGACAGCAAGGAATCTTACTGTATTGTTGTGCATAGTCTAATATTAATTAGGCTCAATCCAAAAAGAACACCGCCACATGCCAGCAGAAGAAAATTAAACAGCTTTATTTAGATATAGAAATATATATTAGTACAGAGGGAAAAGAAAGAAAAGAGGGGAAGACACTTTACCATTGTCCTGCGATCCTATCTCGGGAAAATTCTCATCACCCAGATGGGAACAGCACTGGAGACAGCATTGCCCAATCAAGAATCTAAATCTTGGGCTCTCTCTTGCTGCTCTTTCCCATGCTATGTTCAGACAAAGAGGAGCCCCACTTGCTAACAGAGTGGGAGTCAATTAATTAACTCAGTACTCATAAACTCACACTTGGCTAAGATTCGAGTCCAGTTTCCTGATAAACCAAATGTTCTGCCAAAAACACCTAGTTTACAGAACATTTGCCTTGTCCCCAGTGGGTAGCCAAGCTTCCTGAGCCAAAGACACCCGGAGTCATCCTCCTTTCCTGCACACAGCACACCCCTTGTCAACTCTTACTCTATTTTCTGACCATTTCAATGTGCAGGTGAGTGAGTGGGCATGTGAGTGGCTGACTGAGTGAGGACTAGGGAGCTAGCATCCACAGCTCTCCTGGTGCAGTGGCTGGTGCCACAGTTGCTCGGCTTGGATCCTAGCAATTCCCAGAATGCAGAAGCTGAGCATCAGTTTTTTGGTTTTTGTTTTTTTATCTACAAAACCCTTCCTCAGAAGAAAATACTGGAAGAGATTGAATAATTGAGGGCTTGTGAGCAAGTGGTCAGGGCCCTCCTGGTGCAACAGCTGGTGCTGCAGGTTCTTTGCTTGGTCCCTGGTACTTCGCAGGTAGTGGAAGCCAAGCACCATTTTTTTCTTTTAAATAGACAAAAATTTTCCTGTGAAGAGGCAGCAGGTAGGGGAGAGACTACTGGCTCCAGGCTCTTCCTCACCCATGCAGCAGGACAGACTACCGGCTCCAACCATTGCCTTACTACTTCAGTGCTTGGCCAGACACTGGTAGTGGGGACTGCAAAGGGAACCCAGAGGCAAAGTTCCAATGGAGAGGAAAAGAGAGGCACCCCACCACAATCTTGAAGGAGAACAAAAAAGTATTCTGACTTGCTCAACACAGAACAACAGCCCCAATCTCTGTGACTGGTGAATCAACTACTGAGGGGTTGATCATGACCCAGAGGGAATATTCTGGGAGTTCAAACTTCAGAGGCACCTGATGAGTACCGAGTCCCAGGTGTCCCACCCCCTACCCTGATCCAACTGTGGAACAAGGGGTGTGTACAAAAAAGGACAAGGAAGAACTCCAAAGAGATTAGTGGTGAGCCTGGGACTAACTCAAGCACCCTCCTCCCTAGCAATCCTCTGAACATCAGACCCACACAGCTGGATCACAACTGAGAGGGACAAAACCAGGTGATGCCTGGATATCAGTTGCTATAGGAGAACTCCATTCCAGGATAGGCCTGGTTGGAGCACCCCCTGCAAGTACATACCTGGGGAAGAGACCATCCCACATCTCCCCACTGGAGGAGTTCTCCCTGACCATACAAGAGTGGGAGGGGAGGACTGCAGTCCCACTCATTCCACTGTCCCTCCTACTTCCCTGCTCCAGACACAGGGGAGAGAGTGAAAGAGGTGGAAGCTCTGTAGGAGAGAACAGATAAGAGGAACAATTACAGAACCTGCCATAAGAGGGCAGGTTTTTTTTTTTCTTTCTCTTTTTAAAATTGTTTAATTTTTAAATTTTTTTTTTGCCTTTTTGTTAGTTCATCTATTTAAAAAAATATTTTTCCTTTGTGCATGATTGTGTATGTGAGGGTTTGATCTGTACCCTCCTTTCTTCTTTTTTTTTTCCTTTTTTCTTTGCTTTTTCTTTTGTTTTGCGTTTTCTATTTATGTGTGTATGTGAATGATTGTGTGTGCACCTTTTAGTTTCTTTGTTGTTGGTTTGTTTTTGCTCTTTTGGTCTTCTTGTTTATTATTATTATTATTGTTATTATTATTATTTTAGTTTAAGGTGTGTGCCATATATATGTGAGTGTTCAAATTAAACTCCTTTTTTTTCTGGTCTTCCTGTTTTTTTCCTCCATTCATTTTGTGCTAGGCCTTTGTGTGTGTTTAGTTTTCCTATTTTTTGTTGTTGTGGTTGCTTGTTTTGTTTTACTTTGTTGTTATTCCAATTTGTTTTGGGTTGTGTGTGAATGACTGTGTGTATATGTGTATTTGTTTTTTGCTTTGACTTATGTTTTCATTGTTCTGTTTCCTTCCTTCCTTTCTTTCTTTCTTTGTTAAAATTCTTGTTCACCTTATGTCATTCTATTTTTCTCTGTGCTCCTCATTGCTGTCACTGTATCTTGGACTCAAGGAGTACACATACATACCCATTGCATCATCATATAGAGTGATGATGGGGAGTAGGTCTTGGAGAACACATACCACAATCAGTGAACATTGTAATTTGCAAGTGGTTTCTGAATCCTAGACCCCATTCCCTACCTTTAGTCAACTTTCAAAACTATAAGAGACAGCAAAGCTTCCCATTCACAGTCCTATTTCAAAATAGAACAAATCCAGGGCCTGGATCAGGGAAGAATAGAGAGTTGAGCAAACATCAGAAGGGAAACCTTTCCCACTGATACTGAATAACAGAACAAAAGAGAAAAGTAAAGATCTGACACAAATGAGGAAAAACCAAAGGAAGACCACAGGTAATTTCAAGTGTAACAAAGGGAAAACTCCAAAAAATCAGACCTCAGAGCCCAAACAATGGAAGTCACCAATGACTGGCCACAGAATATGACAGGAATTAGAGAATGGATGGAAAGAGCGAATAAAATTCAAGAAAGACAAAATGCAACACTGAAGGAACTTGTAATAGAGATTTTGGCAATAAAAAATTTCATCCAGGAAATAAACAATGAGATAACATGTATGGAAAGCGTAATTAATCTAGCTGAAGAAAGAATCTCAGAACTTGAAGACCAGAACATAGATTTAACCCAATCTGTAAAAAACATAGAAAGAAAATTCAGAAAGAAAGAACAAAGCCTACAAGAGATATGTGATTAAATCAAGAGACCAAACCTACACTTGATTGGTATACCAGAAGAAGAAAGGGAAATAGAGAACACCTGGGAGAAAGTATTTCAGGAAGAAATCCAAGAAACCTTTCCCCAGCTCACCATAGATGTGATCAGCCAAACACAAGAGATACAGAGAACTTGCACAAGACATCAAATGAGAAGACCAATCCCTAGACACAAAGTAGGCACAAAAGAAAAAATCCTAAAGGCAGCAAGAGAGAAAGGTCAGTCTACATACTGGGGAAAACCAAACACAACAGCAGCAGATCCATCAGCAGAAAACCTACAAGCAAAAAGGAACTGGAGTTCAATATTAAAAGTCCTCAAAGACAAACAATTTTAACCAAGAATAGCCTACCCAGCAAAGCCCAGCTTCATCAGTGATGGAGAATCAAAATCCTTCCCAGACATCCAATTCCTAAGAGATTATGCAGCTTACAGACCAGCTCTTCAGGAGACACTTTAAAAAGTATTAAGCACAGAAGAAAGAAAGAAAGAATGACCACACACTTCTCAAGAGAACAACAGAGCACAGAATCAACAGAAAAAACAGTGCAACAACCAACTTGATAATTCACACACAAATCAACCCCAAACCAAAAGAAAACAAGCAAACAACAACAAAAAAATTAATAAGAACCTCATGACAGGGATGAACAATCACATTTCAATAATCAACTTGAAAGTGAATGGACTAAATGCACCACTGAAAAGACACAGAATGGCAGACTGGATAAGAAAAAATGACCTAATTATTTGCTGCATGTAGGAAACTCATCTTACCACAAGAGGCACACACAGACTCAAAGCTAAAGGATGGAAAATGAGTTTCCAGGCAAATGGATCACAAAAGTAGGCAGGAGTTGCAATCTTAATATTAGACAAAACAACCTATAAGCTTTCAAAAATTTTAAAAAATACAAAAGGATGCTATATAATGATAAAACGTTCAATCCATCAACAAGAAATATCCATCCTAAACATATATGCACCAAATACAGGAGCTCCAGCATTTATAAAGCAACTACTAAGCAAACTAAAAAAAGATATTAACTCTAACACTATTATAGCAGGGGAAATGAATACCTCACTAATAGCCCTAGATAGATCGTCAAGGCAAAAAATCAACAAGGAAATCCAGAACCTAAGCTTGAAACTTTATCAAATGAATACCTACAGATTATTTCAACCAACAACCACAAAATATACATTCTACTCATCACCATATGGAATGTACTCCAAGATCGATCACATTCTTGACCATAAATCAAGCATAAACAAATTCCATAAGGCTGAATCTTGCCATGCACCTTCTCAGACACAGTGGAATAAAAATAAATATCAACACCTACAAAAATTCCCCAAAGCCAACATAGACATGGACACTAAACAGCATGATGCTGAACAACTACTGGGTCAATGATGAAATCAAAGAAGATATTAAAAGACACCTGGAAACAAATAAAAATGAAGAAACATCTTACCAAATCCTCTGGGTTATCATGAAATTCATTCTAAGAGGGAAATTTATATCTCCACGAGCATACATCAATAAACTGGAAAGATCACAAGTGGAGAGCCTAACAAATCACCTAAAGGAGTTGGAAAGAGAAGACCACCAAACCCCAATTTTAGTAAAAGAATCCAAATCACAAAAATAAGAGCCCAAATACGGGACACAGAAGACAAAAAATCATTAAAAAATCAACAAAACAAAAAGTTGTTTCTTTGAAAGAATTAACAAGATTGATGGACCCCTAACCAGAATGACCAAGAAAAAGAGAGGAAAGGGCAACCATTTCACTCTCTCCCTCTGTGGAAACTTTTCTGTCCTCGCAATAAATCCTGATTTCTCACTTTCTGGCTGTCCATGTGCCTAAACAAACAAAAAAAGAAAGAAAGAAAAAGAAAAAGAGAGAAAAGTCCCAAATAAACACAATCATAAATACAAAAGATCAAATCACAACTGAACCCGAAGAAATACAAAAGATTATCAGAGATTACTATATGAAAACAAACTTGATAACTTAAAGGAAATGGAGGACTTTCTGACATCACACAACCTCTCCAGCTTGAAACAAGAAGACATTGAGAAAATAAATACAGCAATAACAACCCAGGAAATTGATTCTGTCATGAAAACTACCTATAAATAAATGCCCTGAACTGGATGGCTTTCCAGCAGAATTCTTAAAAATGTACAAGTAGAAGCTAATGCCAATCCTATTGAAAGTATTCTAGGCAATTGAGAAAGACAGAATTCTCCCCAAATCATTTTACAGAACTAACATCACACTGATACCCAAGTCAGGTAAAGATCCAACAAAAAAAGAGAACTACAGGTCAATTTCCCTTATGAACATAGATGCAAAAATCCTCAACAAGATTCCAGCAAATTGGATCCAAAAACACATCTCAAAAATCATCCACCATGACCAAGCAGGGTTCATACCCAGGATACTGGGCTGGTTCAACATTCTCAAGACCATAAATGTAATTAAATAAATCAACAAATGCAAAAACAAGAGTCACATCAGTTTGTCACTGGGTGCAGAAAAAGCTTTTGATAAAATCCAGCATCCCTTCTTGATAAAAATACTCAATCACCTAGATATAGAAGGAATATACCTCAAAATAGTAGGTGCCACCTATGATAATTCCATTGCTAACATATTGCTAAATGGACAGACACTGGAAATATTTCCCCTGAAAACTGGAACAAGACAAGGCTGCCCACCCACACCCCTCTTGTTCAACATTGTGTTGAAAGTCCTAGCTAGGGTAGTTAGACAAGAGAAGGAAATAAGGGGTATCCAAACAGGAAAAGAGGAAGTCAAGTTATCCCTCTTTGCTGCTGATATGATCCTATACCTCAAAAATCCAGGTTAATCTGTCAAAAACCTGCTTGCACTGTTAAAAGACTTTGGCAAAGTTTCACGGTACAAAAGTAATGTGCAAAAAACAGTTGAGTTCTTATATACCAACAATAAACAAGTAGAGAACTAAATAAAAAATACAATCCTATTCACAATAGATACACACACACACACACACACACACACACACACACACACACACACACAAAAGAAAGTGAAAAAAGAAAGAAGAAAAGAAAGAAATACCTCAGCATCTTCCAAACCAGAGAAATGAAAAACCTTCACAATGAGAACTACAAAACACTGCTCAAAGAAATCCAAGAAGAAACAAGCAAATGGAAATAAATTCCATGATCATGGATAGCAAGAACACTGTTAAGATTTCTATCCGACCAAAGGCAATCTACAGATTTAATGCAATATCCATTAAATTACCAACATCATTCTTCTCAGACCTGGAAATGACAAAACAGAAATTCATGTGGAAACATAAACAACCACAAATAGCTAAAACAATCCTTAGCAAAAGAAACAAAGCAGGAAATATCACACTTCCAGACTTCAATTTTATTATAAGGCTCCATTAATCAAAACAGCCTAGTATTGGTACAAGAATAGGCATACAGACCAAGGGAATAGGATAGAGATTCCAGAAGCAAAGCCTCAATTTCTCAACCAACTCATCTTTGAAAAAGCCTACAGCAACAACCACTGGGGAGAGGAGAACCTACTCAGTAAATGGTGCTGGGAAAACTGGCTGATCTCATGCAGAAGATTGAAACAGGACCTTTACCTATCACCATACACAAAAATTAACTCTAAATGTATAGAAGACCTAAAAGCAAAACCTCAAACTGTAAGAATCTTAGAAAATGCTGGAGACTCCCTTATGGAAATTGGGATTGACAACCAATTCCTGATCAAAATCCCAAGTGCCCATACCATAAGAGATAAGACTGACAAGTGGGACCTCATCAAACTGACAAACTTCTGCAAAGCAAAAGAAACCATCAAGAGAGCAGGGAGACAGTCTAAAGAATGGGAAAAAATATTTGCCAATTGTATATCTCACCAAGGCCTAACAACTATGATCTACAAGGAACTCAAATGCACCAAAAAGATAAAAGCAAACAGCCCCATTAAAAGTGGGTCAAAGACATTAATAGACACTTCTCAAAAGAAGGTATTCAGGCAGCAAACAGATACATGAAAACGTGCTCAGCCTTACTAATCATCAGAGAAATGCAAATCAAAACTACATTGAGATACCACCTAATACCAATAAGAATGGCCATCATTAATTAAACAAACAACAACAGATGCTGGTGAGGATGTGGAGAAAAAGGAACATTTCTACACTGCTGGTGGGAATGCAAACTAGTGCAACCTATTTGGAAGACAATGTGGTGATTTCTGAAAGAACTAGAAATTGACCTTCTATATGACCCAGCAATCCCCCTATTGAGAATATGCCCAGAGGAACTCAAATCATTCTACAAAAAAGATACCTGCACAAGCATGTTCGTTGCAGCTCTATTCACAATAGCAAAAACATAGAATCAATTGTGTTGCCCATTGAAGCTGGACTGGATTTAAAAAAATGTGGTACATATACACAATGGGATATTATGCAGCCATAAAGAAGGACAAATATATGGACTTTGCAGCAACCTGGATGGATTTAGAGTCGATCCTACTCAGTGATCTATCACAGAAACAAAGACTAGAGTATAATATGTTCTCACTGATAATTAGACCTTGAACAATTATCATAAAACTATAAGAAAGAAATTGGCAGTAGTGGGAAACTGCCAGGGGAGGCAGGAGGTGGGATTGGCAGTTGAGGGAAACTGTCAGGGGAAGGAGGGGTACACCTCATCTACAAAAGTACCTGCATAATGAACATTTGTATTCCTAACCCTGAATTGTACCACACATCTTTAAAATAAAAATTTTTAAAAAGATTAATGAATTAGTTTCTGAACAAAGAACATTATTCTGAACCTTTGAGATGAAAGAAGTGCTTTGTCTATTAATTACAGCTATATAATATAGTTCCTTGTACAAAGGGCATAGATAACTTAAGTTAGGTTGTATAACACAACGAATATTCTAAAAGTATTTATTGATGATAATTTTGCACATAATTTTACTTGGATGATAATGACAAACTAAAGCAAAATAAACCCTTCAGTTTTGATCATTGCTATCCTCTAAGGTAATGGATCACTCTATCAAATCAATTAGATTCTCACTGTTTGTGCTTATGGTGATATCCTGACCAAATTCTTTGTGTATTTTAGGAAATTTTATATATGTTTATATACTGAAACTATTTCTTTCAGAGTTACTTTTTCTATGCACCCATGAGCTTCTTTTGTCAGCTTCAATAAAAGATGAGATTCAAGAATCTTTGAACCTGTATTCTAGAAAAACATTATCCTACGGGAAGAGGCATAAGGCAAAATAATGTGTTGATATTGCAAGATATTTAGAATTTATATGCCCAAAGTAGATCTTCCACATTTGCAAAAACAATAAAAAAAGGAAAATAATTATTTATAGTCATGTGCTTTTAAACATGACGTAAATATGTTAAAATTTAAAAAAAGTTTTGAAAGATTTTACATGTAACTTATATATATTATATTATTTCCAAAGATATGTATATATATTTACTTTATTATATCAGAGATTCATGTCTATTTACAATACTAGTGGATAGAAAGAAGTGAAACTTCTCTGAAGACAGGAATGGTAGAGAAAATTTCTCTTTGTAATAGATAAGAATGACTATGGAGTTTAAGAAGAGTTCTAGGAGAGAAAATTTAACTGCTTCTGTCTCATTTTTTTACAGTGGAAGACGTAAACGTTAATATGATTTTCTATTGATTCCATACCACAGACTATAGACATCTCATCTTCTCATCTAAATATGGCTTTACTAGAGAACAAGAAAACATGTGTAGATCAGCACGATTCCCTACATACTCATGAAACAATAACAACAAAATCAAGATAGTAAACAAGAACAATAATAAAGGTAATGATATGACAACAAGAAAACAAAGCCATTTCAAAGTGTAAACTGTGTGTATAATCAATTAGGAGCATTGTATGAACCAATGACCATGAGGGATCATTGAATAATAACTCCTGCTAGATAAGAAACCCCTAGTACCCTCTCACTTGCTACTAAAACCTCTTCCTGCAAGGTAACATTAGGACTTAATTTTTCTAATACTGTGTCTACTAAATGACACAGTGACCCAAATTGAAGGAAGTTATTTTTACTGAGTCA
This sequence comes from Carlito syrichta, assembly GCF_000164805.1. Lineage (NCBI taxonomy): Eukaryota > Metazoa > Chordata > Mammalia > Primates > Tarsiidae > Carlito > Carlito syrichta. The sequence continues at coordinate 42,955 of NW_007258850.1, forward strand.
GAAAGCATTTTCTCCTTCCCTACCAAGGACCTTGTTTGTAGAATATCAACTAAGAAAATTCCAACAAGATTTTCCTATAATCAGGGAATGCCTGAGCTGGAACAAATATTACAAATCATGCAGTGTATTTCTTCAGATGAATAAAGTAAAGTTCAATGAAAATAAAAGACACAAGAATAGAAAAGTTTCCTGGTCCATAGTTCTGCATCACCTCTCCACCCTACACACTCTGGATTTGTCCAAGATATAAAGGCATGATTGTAACAAAAATAAATATGAGCACTAGGACTTTGTCATTTTTATTTGTATAGATTTTGACATATGGTTGTTTTAAAATAATATTTTATCTCTATTAGAAGGACTACTACCATTATGAATATGTCCACTTGCAATGAAGATTTATATTATTTAGAGTTGGAACATTTAGAGAGTAGATTCCTTAGAGTCTAAGCATACATTATCTTCCTTGCAGATGAATAAATCCATATCATTTGACTTGAGGGTTTTTGTTTTGTTTTGTTTTTGCTGTTGTTGTTTTCGTTTTTTCATGTCACTTCAGGAGAATCCTATTTTACTAGGTAGGGTGTATCAATTCTATGTTATCACCCTGTAAAAATTTAGTTTTCATGTGTATAATTCACCTTTTCCAAACTCCCTCATAAATACTGACTCAGATAACATAATAATTTAATGCCCGAAATTTTGGGGTTATTTTCAGGTAAATTACAATTGAAGGGAATTATTTTCCTCGTATGTTAACTACTTCATTTGGAGATAAGATTGATTCTGGAATTTGACAAGTTTGAAATTTATTCTTAACAAAAGTCTAACTGCTTTATCCTTACAGTTATAAAGAATCAATGGTTTTAATGGCCTCCAACTCTGTTTTTCTCTTTTGGCTCTGATAACAAATGACATCAACTTAAAGCAATTCAACTTTACAAGATAAAAACAAATGTGTTAAATCTGAGAAGTTGACATGTAGGGTTAAACTTGCTAATACATGTCTGCTAAATCTTATTCAAGAAGGAGTTCAAAAGAGAGTATCAAATTTAGCTTAGTGAGGCATTTTTTAAACATCTGAAATCCAGTTTACTGATTGAGAATAAGATAGGCGCTATTATTAATTTCTTAGTTGTCTTGCAAAACTATATTCTTAAATGATAAGGAATATATCATTTATATTATATTATCTTTTTTTCCCTTTTAGAGGCAAACATCCTTTCTGATTATTCCTAAGTACACAGTTTCTAAAATAGTAGAACTACATCTTAAACTTCAAAACTCCTGCTCCATTAAATAAGTTTTGCTTTCAGTCTTTGCTTCTTCTTTTCTTTGGTCACCAAAGACTTTTGGACCAGGAAGCATGTACAAATATAGATAAATGTACTGGTTATAGTCAACAATATTACATTTTAGACCAGTGAGCACAGTTCTGAATTCCTTTGAGATAAATTAAAAATGTTTCCATTACAAGTTTCTAAAAAATATTTTCCAGTTCAGATATTTTTACTTCAAATTGCAGATATCATTATGCTTCTTGAAAATAGCTCTACAGAAACTGGTAGGCTTTTCAAGTTGAAAATTCATCTGTGACTCTGAGATTAAAATTGGTAAACTATCATGTAGGCAAGTAAGTAGAACAAATGTAAGCTAATACAAAGATTAGAAAATAAGCTCAAAGTGTTTGTAGAAGTTTGTAGAAAAAGGAACCTTCTGGAGACCTCTATTTTTTTAATGTGTTTTGAATACTCAGTGTGTGTCAATTCCTAGGGTAAACAGTGTATATTTAAGATTTTACCCTGATTGAGACTATAGTTTGTTGGAGGACATAACAATAATTATACAAAAGACAAAAAGAAAGCCAAAAAAAAAAAAAAAGGATCCATGGTAGGGATAAACATACAAAATTTATGAAATTGTTTTTGTAAATAGTGTCACCATACACCTAGCTGTCCTGGGAAAGTTCTAGTATACGTTTTTGTTTTGACATAATTATTAATTGTATTATTTTTTTACTCTCAAACTGCCCTGGTTTGAATGGTAAATGATAAGGCTCAACCAAAATTAAAAAAAAAAAATTGTCTAGATGAAGGGGGGAAATGGACAATCCAGAAACATGTGCAACTTAAACAAAGTCATATATGGCATGAAAATGTACGGTGTTTTTGAGTTATTGAAAGCAATTTGTTTAGTTAGATTGCAAGAAAGAGGTTAATGAAAAAAGAAAGCGGAGAGATCTATTTGTTAGATCCTGAAGGCCTTCTTCACCTTTAGCACAAAAAATTTTTTGAAAAGGAAAGAAAAGAGAAAGAACTATTCAAAAGAAAACTACATAAATGTATTTAAATTATAGAAAGAGACACAAGCAAAAAAATTGAAAGCTAGAATTTAGGTATTATGATCATTTTCAATAATTCAAGAAAAAATTATGAGGACTTGAACCAAGGCAGTGGCATTTCAGATTGAGATGAATAGATGCATTCAAATGATATAAAAGAGGTTGAGTTACAGGTCAACAGCTTTTCAAAACTCCATATTTTAGAAAGGCATTATTATATTACAAAATTATTTGTCCTTTAGAATGTCATAATACAACATAACGAAATATTTGAGTAAATCTCATGTCAAATGCAATGGAATGCTAAGTATCATGTATATCAACCGATCATTGTGCATAAAATAGGACTGAAATACTATTTTATTATTTTAACAATATTGTTATTGCAGTAAAATACACATAACAAAATTTATCATCTTAAAGCCATTTTTAAGTGTATAGCTCAGAGGTATTAAGCCATATGGTTGTACTACCATCAACATTATTCATCTTTGGAAGTTTATTCATTGCAAAATTGAAACCCTATACCCATTAAACAGTGACTTCCCATGTCTCTCCTCCCCCCAACTCCCTAACAACCACTGTTCCACTTTTGGTATCTGTGAATTTGTCTGGTCTAGGTACCTCCTATAAGTGGAATCATACAGAATGGTCTAGGTACCTCCTATAAGTGGAATGGTCTAGGTACCTCCTATAAGTGGAATCATACAGTCTTTTTCTGACTGGCTTAATTATAGCCACCCCTGTCCTCTGCTGGCTACTCCTTGCATTAAATATTTCTTCTATTTTTCAATTTCAACTTATTTGTGTCTCTAAATCTAAAGTGAATCCCTAGTGCATATCATATAGTTGAACTATATTTTTGTATCTCTTCTGCATCTCTTTGTATTTGATTGAAGAATTTAATAAATTTACATTTAAATTAAAATACAAATAAAGATAACTCATGTTATCTTACTATTTGTTTTCTATATGCCTTATATCATTTCTGTTCCTCATTTCTGGCATTATTGATTTCTTTTGTGTTTAGTCTATTTTTTGCAGTGAAATGCTTTAATTCTCTTTCCATTCCCTTTTGTGCACATATGAAAATTCTGTAGCTACAATTTTTGTGGTTACCATGGGGATTACACTTAACTTCTTAATGTTATAACACTTTAATTTGAATTAATGCAAGCTTAATGTCAATAACATAAAAAAAAATCTCTGCTCTTATACAGCCCCATCCTCACTCCAGTTGCTGATATAATAAAATTACATCTCAATATATTGTGTCCAAAAATATAAACTAAAATTTTACACATTATTACCTTAAATTATGTAGAAAATAAAATGTGGTGTTAAAAAGTTATAATAATACTAGCTTTTAAACTAATAATAGTTTTTAAGAAATGAAATGAAGTCATGTCGAATACAAAGAAAGAAATTACAAACCAGTGTCAATACTAATTTTCATAAATATCTATGTATTTGTCTTTTTTGAGATCTTTATTTCTTTATACATTTTTTTAAAATTATTTTTTATTGATTTATTCTCAATTTTTATTATAAAGATATGGGGTACATTTCAGGGTGAGGTATATAAACATTGATAATACAGGTACCCTTGTTGATGAGGTATTCCCCTCCCTCCCCTAGCAATTTCCTTCAACTACCAATCCCACACCCCCTCCCCAACTGTTTCCCCTACTGCTAATCACTTTCTTATAGCATTGTAATTATTCAAGGTCTGTTTATGAGTGAGAACATATGGAACTCTGTTTTTTATTTCTGTGATAAATCACTAAGTATGATCGACTCCAAATCCATCCAAGTTGCTGCAAAGTCCATATGTTTGTCCTTCTTTACAGCTGCATAATATTCCATTGTGTATATGTACCACTTCTTTTTTATCCAGTTCAGCTTCAATGGGCAATACGGTTGGTTCTATGTTTTTTCTATTGTGAATAGAGCTGCAACAAACATATGTGTGCAGTTATCTTTTTGTAGAATGATTTGAGTTCCTCTGGGTATATTCCCAATAGGGGAATTGGTGGATCATATAGAAGGTCAATTTCTAGTTCTTTCAGAAATTACCACACTGTCTTCCAAAGACGTTGCACTAGTTTGCATTCCCACCAGCAGTATAGAAATGTTCCTTTTTCTCCACATCCACACCAGCATCTATTGTTGTTTGTTTTATTAATGATGGCCATTCTTACAGGGGTTAGGTGGTATCTCAATGTGGTTTTGATTTGTATTTCTCTGATGATGAGTGAGGCTGAGCACTTTTTCATGTGTCTATTGGCTGCCCATATATCTTCTGAGAAGTTTCTATTAATGTCTTTTGCTCATTTTTTAAATGGGCTGTTTGTTTTTTCCTTGTGGTGCATTTGAGTCCCTTGTAGATCCTAGATGTTAGGCCTTTGTCAGATACACAGCTGGCAAATATTTTTTCCCATTCTGTGGGCTGTCACCTTACTCTCTTGATGGTTTCTTTTGCTTTGCAGAAACTCATTAATTTGATGAGGTCTCACTTGTCTATCTTATTTCTTAAGGTATTGGTCTTTAGGGTTCTGAATAGAAATTGGTTCCCTGTTCCAATTTCCATAAGGGTATCTCCTGTGTTTTCTAAGATTCTTACAGTTTGAGGTTTTATGTTTAGGTCTTTGATCCATTTAGAGTTAATTTTTGTGTATGGTGATAGGTAGGGGTTCTGTTTCAGTCTTCTGCATGTGGTCAGTCAGTTTTCCCAGCACCATTTACTGAATAGCTTCTCCTCTCCCCAGTGGTTGTTGTTGGAAGCTTTGCCAACGATGAGTTAGTTGAGGAATTGAGGCTTTGCTTCCGGAATCCCTATCCTGTTCCATTGGTCTATGTACCTGTTCTTGTACCAGTGCCAGGCTGTTTTGATGACTGTAGCCTTATAGTAAAGTTTGAAGTCTGGAAGTGTGATACCTCCTGCTTTGTTTCTTTTGCTAAGGATTGTTTTGGCTATTTGTGGTTATTTATGTTTCCATATGAATTTTTGTATTGTCATTTCCAGGTCTGAGAAGAATGATGTTGGTAGCTTAATGGGTATTGCGTTGAATCTGTAGATTGCCTTTGGTAGGATGGACACCTTAGCAGTGTTGATTCTTCCTACCCATAAGCAAGAAATATTTTTCCATTTGTTTGTGTCTTCTTGGATTTCTTTAAGCAGTGTTTCATAATTTTCATTATAAAGGTCTTTCACTTCTCTGGTTAGGAAGATGCTGAGGTATTTCATTTTTTTTTTTTTTTTGGTGGCTACTGTGAATAGGATTGTGCTTTTTATTTGGGTCTCTGTCTGCTTGTTGTTTTAGTAAAGGAATGCAACTGTCTTTTGCACATTTATTTTGTACCCTGAGTTTTTGAAAAGTCCTTTATCAGTGCAAACAGGTTTTTGATAGATTCTCTTGGATTTTTGAGGTATAGAATTATATCATCAGCAAAAAGGGATAACTTGACTTTCTCTTTTCCTATTGGAATACCCCTGATTTCCTTCTCTAATAGTCTTTACTAGAACTTCCAACACAATATTGAACAAGAGGGTGAAAGTGGGCAGCCTTGTTTTGTTCCAGTTTTCAGGGGAAATGATTCTAGTTTCTGTCCATTTAGCAATATGCTAGCTATGGACTTGTCATAGATGGCACTTACTATTTTGAGGTATGTGCCTTCTATACCTAGGTGTTTGAGGATTTTTATCAAAAGGGGATGCTGGATTTTATCAAAAGCTTTTTCTGCATCTAATGAGATAATCATGTGATTATTTTTTTATTTTTATTTTTTAGTTGGAGTCTCACTCTGTCGCCCAGACTGGAGGGCAGTGGCTGCTCCCGGCCACTGCAGCCTCGATCTGCTGGTCTCCAGCAATCCTTCCACCTCAGCCTTCCAAGTAGCTGGAACTACAGGCTCGCGCTACCACGCCCAGCTCATTTTTGATTTATTGTAGAGATGAGGTCTCGCCAAGTTGCCCAGGCGGATCTCGAACCCGCGGGCTCAGGCAATCTATTAGCCTCAGTCTCCTAAAGGCACAGGATTACAGGCTGAGCCACCAAGCCTGGCTATCATGTGATTATTGTTTTTACATCTGTTGATGTATTTAATGACATTTATGGTCTTGCGAATGTTGAACCAGCACTGCATCCTGGGGATGAAGCCTACTTGGTCATGGTGGATGATTTTTTTTTCTTTATACATCTTTAAGTTACTATTTAGCATGCTTTCATTTCAACCTGCAGTACTTCCTTTAGCATTTTTCAGGGCAGGTCTCATCATAATGAGCTTTCTCAGTTTTTGTTTGCCTGGAAATATCTTAATATCTCTCTCAGTTTTGAAAGAGAGTTCTACTGGATATAGGATTCTTGGTCAAAAGCTTTTTTATTTGTTTTCTGTGTGTGCTTTGAATATATTGGCTCACTGTCTTCTGGCCTCCAATGTTTCTGATGAAAAATTTACCAGTCTTCTCATTGAGAATCCCTTTTACTTTTCTTTTGCTGCTTTTAAGCTTCTCTTGTTATCTTTGTCCTTTGTTAATTTGATTATCACATGTCTTGATGTGAATCTCTTTGATTTCATCTTACCTGAATCAATTGAACTTCTTGAATGTACACAGTCATATCTTTAATTAAATTTGGGGAGTTTTTGGCCATCATGTGTTTGCATAATATCTCCACCCCTTTGCCTTTTCTTCTCCTTCTAGTCCTCTTGATAGTATCCTACAAGTCCCTTAGTCTCTGTCTGTTTTTCTTCAATCCTTTTTCTTTCTGTTTTCAGACTTCATAGTTTCAATTGTCCTATCTTCAAATTTATTAATTCTTTCTTCTGTCTGCTCAAATATACTTTTAAGTCCCTTCAGTAAATTTTTCATCTCAATAACTGTACTTTTCAGTTCTAGAATTTCTTTTTAGGTATAATATCTCTTTCTTGATTTTTTAAGACATTTAAAAACTTTGTACACATCTTTTTTTAGTTCTGTGAACTTATTTAATACAGTTGTACTAAAGTCTTTGACAAGCAAATATGTCAACTGATCTTTCTGAAGGACAGTTTCTGTTGACTTATATTTTATCTTTGAATGGGTCATACTTTTCTACTACTTTGTACCTCTTGTGATTTTCGTTGTCGTTGCTGTTTTTTTAAAAAAGGCTTTTGAATCTAATAACTCTGAAAATCAGATTCTTCCCAGTACTCCAAGCTTTGCTAATTTTTGCTTTTGTTTTTTTCATTGCTGTAAGGTGTGTATGTGCCAGGGATCAGTATGAAGAGTAAACCTTAGTTATTCTCAGGTCTTCTTAAGGGTGTACTTTTCTATAGGTATACACAATGACTTTCCAAACTTCCCATATATGTGGCTAACTTTTGAATGTTCTAAACTTTAACTGTCTGGCTACTAGCAAGATGAAAAAAAAAACGAAGAGAAAAAATAATAAAAGAGAAAAAAATGATACCTTGGCCTTCTAAATTCCCTGGAATTTCCTTCCTCTAAGGGAGAGGAGGGACTTGCAACACTGAGGGGAGCGTGCAGTAATGGCTGCCAACCAGTGTGTCCGTGCTTCTAAGGCTAAAAGCAATAGTCAATGACCAGTAAACAAATTCCCAATTTTTGAAGGATAGAATCCTTTTTGTTCATCCTGGCTCTTGTAAACTGTACTCAGCCTGCTCTAGGACCATGTACAAAGCTGCTTTCCATGGAGTCTAGGAAATTGGAAACAGTTACAGGGATAGCAACTGAAATTGGCTTAAATTAACTGAAATTCACCTTGCAAACCTTCTACTAAAGTTGCAGCCCTCAAAATAGACTCCAGAGATCCAAAGTCAAACATCAGATAAACACTGTCAGTTTTTTTGGGGGGCGGGGGAGATGGATTCAGAAATCCTTCTTTTTTTGGTATATCTCAAAATCCTCTGGAATTTAAAAAAAAATCTCATCTATTCATCAATGTTCTATTTCTGTAAAGTGTTTCCAGGACAAACTCTACAAGACAAAGGCAAAATTACAACCAGTTCTAGATCTAATATTGATGAAGAATATCCTGTTAGTTTTGTATGCCAATTATTATGAAAGCATAAGTTTTATTTTGTAATACTTTAGCAATAATGTTTACAAAAATTTTAAAATAGCAATTTAGTTGTAATAATTTAAAACAGAAAAAATGTGATCTGCCAATTTTGTATTCTCATTAATATAGACTTGAGATAGTCATTTGGAAGTGGTTGTTTATATGAGACAAAGAAAAGGAAGAAGTTACAAGTATGTACTGTCTTCCCTGATATGATTGAATATATCAGAAAAGGGGTAATTTTTGGGGAGAAAAGTATTAATACAGTATTCCACATATTGAATATAAGTTGGTGGTCATGTGATGTATAAATGAAAATGTCCAGGGGAAGTTAGACTTATAGGTTTGGACTCAGAAACACCTAGACTGGAATCAGGAATTTGAAGATCACCTGACTATAAGTAGAAGAGAAAGATACACAGTGGGTTGGTATTCTTAGGTAGATCGTGAAGAGCTATACAACAAACTCACCCACTGGAAGAAAAAAAGTGGAAATTTGAAGAGTAAACTAAAAAGAGCAAAGCCTATTGAGGGTTCAGAACAGCATGAGGAAATCATGAAAGAGCATCTGATATGAAAGAAAGAGAAAGATCTAACAGTGAAACAGTCAATAAGACTGCATTAGTTTACTGTAGGAACTGAAAAAATTACCACAAATTTGATGGATTATAACAAAAGGAATTTATTTTCTCACAATTCTTAAGCCCAAAAGTTTAAATTTAGCAACTTGGGCTGAAATCAAAGTCTTGTGAGGACATACTCCCTCTGAAGACTCCAGAGGACAATTCATTCCCTGTCTCTTCCTGTTTCTGGAAGAGAAGAATCTGGTTTTCCTTGATTTGTGCACATATGTCTCTAATCTTCAAGGCCAACAACTTTAAATTTATCTCTGTTCTGTCTTTGTATCATGCCCTTCTCTGTGTGTGTCAAATTTCCCTCTCTTTCTTACAAGGATACTTATGACTGCCTTTAGGACCCATTCAGATAATTCAAGACAGTCTCCTCATCTCAGGAACCTTAACTTTCTCACATCTACAAAGATTCTTTTAACCAAATGAGTTGATCACTAAATATTCCATGTATTAGATGTATTAGATCTTGGGGACAACTTTTCTTTTTTTTTTTTTAGCCTGTCACACTCTATATAACTTTAACAGGATAAAACTTACTAGTGTCATTGGATTTACCAACTAAAGGGGTTTGGATTGCCATAGTAAATGAAAGTTTAAAATTGTAAGTGGAAAGCAATAATGTAAAAACAAACAAAATGGATTTTCCAGCAAGATGGCAATGGGACAGGTCAGATTGTGAGAATCTCTGCAAAAGTGAGTGTCCATAAAGACTCCCTGCATGAATGAGTGTGTGTTGGTGAGTGAGCGAAAGTCTGTCCAAGGGGAGATTCGAGTCCATGCACCCAAGGCTCTCCTCCAGAGGTGACTGCAATCCCCCACCATCCTGAGATTGGAGCTTCCAACACACAGGATTCGCTGCTGTTTTGGGGACTCTCCTGAGAAGAGCCTGCCAAATACAGCTGATCCTCATTGCCTGGTGCCTGGCCCACACCATCACCTGTGACAGCAAAGTGACAGGGGCCCCAGAAACAATCCATGGAGAGAGAAGATCATGGAGAACTGGAGAAAAGCCCTATCACCAGGAGGCCATTTTCTCTATCCCAGGACCAGGCAGAGACCTGCATTGCCCCACCCAGTTCCACTCAACCTCCACCTTGGAGCCTAGAGGTAATCTCATCAAGTTCAGAGAGACAGAATCCCCTCTCCCACACTGGATTAGACACAGATACATCAGATCTGAGTGGGATAATTGATAGGCAGCAAGCAGGATGAGTCCAGATCTGGTCCACAGTAGGACTAGGGCATTTGACCCAAGCTGAGGGCAACCCTATCAGCCTGCAGTGAGAGCAGAGGGGGAAGGGCTGGAGGTCAAAGCTGAAAGGAAGTTGGACTTATAGAAATAACCTGAGAGTGAGTTTCGTTTTTCTTGTTTGTCTGTTTGTTTTGCTATTTTTGCTTTTTTGTTTTAGTTTTCTTTTTTCTCTCTTTCTTTCTGTTTTGATTGTGTTTTTATACTTGCTTTGTTTCTGTTATTTTCTTGCTGCTTTTTAGAATTCCTGTTTGTGTATATATTTTTGGAGAGAGTACATCAGTAGGAGGGGTTTTGACTCTTTGCATGTTATATGATTGTCTATATGTTTTAACTTTAAAAAAATCTTTTCTGACTTTATTTGTGACTCTTTTCATTTGTTAGGTGGCATGACTGTCTGTTTTCTCGCTTATTCTTCTCTCTCTCTCTCCCTCTCTCTCTACATTTCCCTCATCCCCTCCTTCCTTTTCCCATTCTTCTCCTTTTTCTTACTTCATTTTGCTTTCAGGGAACAAACCTATACTCCCATTGCATGGACAGTGAGAAACGGGTTCCAGAGGGCCTACACACCTGTCAGCAGATACTGGGATCTGCTGATAGTTTCTTAATCACAGCTTCCCTTCAATTAAATCTCAAAGCTGTAAAAAGTACAGTGTCCAACACACAGTCCAGCTTCAGAATTGAACAAAGCCAGAGGATTCATATAAGGAAGAATAGGAGATTGAGTGAACAGAAGTAAAAACTACCCTCCCTCATCTTTGTAAAACAGAATTAAAGAGGAAGTTTTAAAAAAAAGCAGGGAGAAAAATCTACACAAAAGAAGAAAAATCAAAAGGAGAATATAGGTCTCACACAGACCCCTCAGAGGTCAGACACTGAGAATACAGACTTCAGAATGCAAAAAATAAAGAGCCCCAGAATGACTGGTCTCAAACCAGAAACTCAGATATCAAGACATTAATAGAGAGAATAAGCAGAATTGAGGAAAGACAAGAGGAAAGAATGAAGGAGTTGATAACTGAGATAACAGCAATACAGAATACAGTGAATGAAATCAATGCAAACTGATAAACACAGAAAGCAGAATTAGTCAAGCAGAAGAAAGAATCTTGGAGCTTGAGGACCAAAATATGGAACTAACCCAAACTGTTAAAAACATAGAAAAGAAACTTTAAAAGACAGAACAAAACTTCCAAGAGATGACTGATTATTTCAAGAGTTCAAAACTAAGATTAATTGCAATCTCTGTGGCAGATAGAGGACACCCTGGAACAAACATTCCATGAAATTATTCAAGAATACTTCCCTAGCTAGACTGACAAGAAAAAGAGAGAATAAACCCAAATAAATAGATTCAAAAATATCTAGTCAAGAGATCAAGTCACAATTGACCCTGAAGAAATACAAAAGATTATCAGAGATCTATGTACACTTGTATGGAAACAAGCTTGAAAACCTAAAGGAAATGAAGGGCTTTCTGACATCACACAACTTCCCCAGGTTGAAACAAGAAGAAATCAAGACACTGAATAGACCAATAACAACCCAGGAAATTTACTAAGTCATAAGAAATCTACCTACAAAAAAAGCCCTGGACCAGATGGTTTTCCAAAAGAATTCTTCAAAACATACAAGGAGGAACTGATACCAATTCTATTGAAAGTATCCTAGGTAATTGAGAAGATGAATGCTCCCCAAATCATTTTACAAAGCTAATATCACATTGATACCAAACCAGTTAAAGACCCAATAAAAAAAGAGAACTAAAGCCCAATATCCTTGATGAACATAGATGCTAAAATTCTCAACAAGATCCTGGCAAATGAGATTCAACAACATTTCTCAAAAATCATCCACCACAACTAACTAGTCTTCATCCCCAGGATGTAGGATTGGTTCAACATTCATAATACCATAAACATAATTCAATACATCAACAGATGTAAAAAACAAAAACAACATGATTATGTCATTAGATGCTGGAAAAGCTTTTGATAAAATCCAGCACCCCTTCTTGATAAAAAATCCTCAAACATTTAGACATGGAGGGAACATACCTCAAAATAGTAAGAGACACCTCTGAGAATCCCACAGCCGGCATTCTGCTAAACAGACAGAAATTGGAACCATTTCCCCTGAAAACTGGAACACGACAAGGATGACCACTTTCACCCCTCCTCTTCAATATAGTTTTGGAAGTCCTAGCTAGAGCAACCAGACAAGATAAGATTAGGGGTATCCAAATAGTAAAAGAAGAAGTCAAGTTATCCCTTTTTGCAGACAACATGATGCTATACCTGGAAAACCCAAGATTATCTGTCAAAAACCTCCTTGCACTGATAAAGGACTTTGGCTAAGTCTCAGGGTATAAAATAAATTTGCGAAAGTCAATTGCATCCCTATATAGCAACAATAAACAAAGAGAAATCCAAATAAAAAGCACAATCCCATTTGCCACCCACAAAAAATCAAGTACCTTGGTGTCTTCCTAACCAGAGATGTGAAGGCCCTTTACAATGAAAATCACAAAACACTGCTCAAAGAAATTCAAGATGACACAAACAAATGGAAAAATATTCCATGTTCATGGATTGGAAGAATAAACATTGTTAAGATGTCTATCCTACCCAAGGCAGTTAATCTACAGATTTAACGCAATGCCCACTACATTACCAGCAGCATTCTTCTCAGACCTGAAAACAATACAGGAATTCATGTGGAAACATAAAAGACCATGAATAGTCAAAATAATCCTCAGCAAAAAAAAAAAAAAAAAAAAAAAAAAGCAGAAGATATCACAGTCCCAAACTTTAAACTTTATTATAAAGCTACATAATCAAAACAGCTGGGAATTGGTACAAGACAGGCATATAGACCAATTGAATAGGATAGAGATTTCAGAAGCAAAATCTGAATTTCTCAACCTACTCATTTCTCTTTTTTTTCTTTTTCTTTCTTTTCTTTCTTTTTTTTTTTGAGTTGGAATCTCACTCTGTCACCCTGACTGGACTGCAGTGGCTGCTCCCAACCACTACAGCTTCGACCTGCTGGGCTCTGGCGATCCTTCGGCTTCAGCCTTCCAAGTAGCTGGAACTACAGGCGTGCACTACCACGCCCGGCTAATTTTTGATTTATTATAGAGATGAGGTCTTGCCAAGTTGCCCAGGCAGGTCTTGAACCCGCGGGCTCAGGCAATTCACTCACCTTGGTCTTCCAAAGTGCTGGGATTACAGGCTGAGCCACGAAGCCTGGCCCAACCTGCTCATTTAGACAAAGCTTCCACCTCCAATCACTGGGGAGAGGAGAACCTAATTAGTAAATGGAGCTGGGAAAACTGGCTGACCACATGCAGAAGATTAAAACAAGACCCCTATCTGTCACCATACACAAAAACCAAATCTAAATGGATCAAAGACCTAAACATGAAACCTCAAACTATAAGAACCTTAGAAAATACAGGAGACACCTTTGTGGAAATTGGTACTGGCAATCAATTCCTGATCAAAATCATAAGTGCCCATGCCACAAGGGATAAAAGATAGACAAGTGGGACCTCATCAAATGGAAAATCTTCTGCAAAGCTAAAGAAATCATCAAGAGAGTGGGGAGACAGCCCACAGATTGGGAAAAAATATTTGCCAATTCTATGTCTGACAAAGGCCTAACATCTGGGATCTGCAAGGAGCTTAAATATGCCGAAAAGAAAAAACAAACAGCCCCACTACAAAGTAGACAAAAGATATGAATAGACACTTCTCAAAAGAAGACATACAAGCAGCCAACAGTACATGAAAAAATGCTCAGTTTCATTGGTCATCAAAGAAATGCAAATTAAAACTACACTGAGATACATCTAACTCTCCAGTCAGGATGGCCATCATCAGTACTCAAAAAACAACAGATGCTGGAGAGGATGTGGCAAAAAGGGAACACTTCTACACTGTTCATGGAAGTATAAACTAGTACAACCTCTGTGGAAAACAGTGTGGCAATTCCTAAAATATCAAAAAATCGACCTTCCATATGACCTTGCAATCCCCCTTACTGGGAATATACCCAGAAGAACACAAATCACTCTATAAAAAAGATACTTGCACACGTATGTTTATCACAGCATTGTTCACAGTAGCAAGAACATGGAACCAACCATGCTGACTATCAAAAGAGAACTGGATTAAAAAATGTGGTACATATATATGATGGAATATTACACAGTCATAAAGAAGTATAAAACCATGAACTTCACAGCAACGTGGAGGGACTTAGAGTCTATAATACTGGGTGATGTATCACAGAAACAAAGAACTGAGTATCAAATGTTCTCACTCATAAGTGGACCTTGAACAATTCTTATAATACTATAAGAAAAGGATTGGCAATAGAAGGAAACTGCTGGAGGTGGGGAGGAGAGGCGTGATTGCCAGTAGTGGGAATCTGCCAGGGGAGGGGAGCACACCTCATCAACAAGGCGACCTGCATAAAAGACATTTGTATACCTAACCCTGAATTGTAATCCATATCTTTAAAATAAAAATAAAAGAGAAAAACAAAACAAAAACAAACAAACAAGCAAAAAGTTTGCTTGTTTCCTGAGAGTTTGTTTTGAATTGGTATACATTAAAAAAAAAAAAAAAATCTAGAAGTCATCTGTAGAGAGCCAGTGTCTGTGGATAATGGATTACTGGGATGGACAGTATAATAGAGATGGAGATCTTTATATTAGATCTCTTAGTAAATTCATTCCTATGGCAAATCAATTTTTTTCTCCCTTTTTTTAAACCTTCTATAATAAGACAGAAAGCCATATAAAATAAATATTCACCTTAGCAAACTACATGGTGAATATATCTAGTAGCTGCCATACAGGTTAAGAGATCCAGAATCAAATTCCATAGCAGCCATACATTCCACCTCATAGCATTTGAATTAAGTTGAGAACTCTAACCTTTGTATTAAGGAAAGTACTTTATAACTTTTCTTTGGCATATCTGAATTGCTAAAAATTCCAGTCTTGTGCTTTGATGTCATTATTAAGTAAAATAAGAATTACTTGAACCTAAGCAGTGAGATATTGTGAGAGTCAATCTGATAATCAAGACAGCTACTAAGTGACTTGGATAGCTGAAACTCTGGAAACCAACATTGTAAATAAGGAGGAACTACTACTAGTAATCTTATGCATTAACTTGACTGGGTAAGTTATGGCCACATAACTGGTAAACATTATTTTCTTGTGTCTGTGAGTGTATTTTTGGAATAGATTAGTATTTGAATTGGTGGACTGAGTACAGAAAAGTGCCCACAACAATTCAGGTGCATAACATCTAATGCATTGAGAGCCTGAATGTAGCAAAAAAAGCAAAGGAAGAGTGAATTTGCTTTGTCTTCTTAAGCTGAGACATCCATCTTCTGCTGCCCTCAGACATCTGTGCTCTGGACCTCAGGTCTTTGAACTTGGACTGGGAATTGTACAAAATCAGCCTCCTTTTTTACCCACACTCCAACTCCCCATCTTTTGTTTTCAGGCTTTCAGACTTAAAGCTGGAACAACATCATCAGTTTTCCCAGTGGCCCTGCTTGCAAAAAGTAGGTTATAAGTCTTCTCAGATTCCACAATTGTGTGAACCAATCTCTCATTATAAATATCTTTCTACATTATCTTTATGTATCATCTTGGTTCTGTTTCTTCAGAAAACTCAAGTACATTTTTTCGTTGCTCAGTAACACATTGCTTCAAACTTTGCAACTTAAAACTACATACATTTATTTTACTGTCTCCCTGGATCAGAAGTATAGGCACATGTCGGTTGGATCCTCATCACTCCTCTAATTGTCCAGGGCCTTCGTAGACTGAAATCAAGCTAATGGCAATTCTCGCCTGATAGTCAGGGTCCTTTTCCAAGTTCACTAATTGTTAGAAGAATTCAGTTCCTTGCAGCTGTAGGACTAAACCCTCAGCTCCTAAAGGCACTTTGCTCTTGCCTATGAGATAGTCTTCTCCACAACATGACAGTTTACATTTTCAAAACTAACAGTAGTATGTTTCTATTGATACACCTATACCTGACCCCAAGACCTGATTAAAGAGCACACTTGATTAAATCAGGCGCACTCAAGCTAATCTCCCTTGCTGTTACTTAAAATCAACTGATTAGGTAACTTAGTTGCATTTCATCTGTAAACTTTTGGACACATGCTATATTTGGTAAGCTACTTAAGAAATTGAATTTTCCATTATTGTCTCAGGTCTTACTCACATGCAAGGGCAAGCAACTAAACAGACTGTACACTTGAGGTGCTGGAAATCCTGAAAGTTGTCTTAGAATGTTGTCTATCACCATTTTTTTCTTATTATTACTGTGTTCAAAAATTATTTGTAGTTAGGATATAAGCCCTTTAATAGACATGTATTATGCAATTAGCATTTCCCAATATGTGGCTTGTTTTTCATTTTCTTATAAATGTCTTTAGAATAGCAGAAACTCAGCCAGACTTGCTGGTTCAATCTGTAATCCCAGCACTTTGGGAGGCCGAGGCAAGTGAAGACCAGCCCTGGCAACTTGATGAGACCTCATCTCTACAATTTAAAAAAAAAGCCTGGCATGGAAGCACACACCTATGGTTCCAGCTACTTGGAAGGCAGATGCAGAAGGATTGCCTGAACCTGAGTTCACCAGGTCAACGGTGGGGTGGCCATGAGTGTGCCACTGCACTCCAGCCTGGGCAACAGAGTGAGACTCCAACTTAAAAAAAAAATAGCAGAAACTCTTAATTTTGAAGACATTCGACTTATCAATTTTTTTCCCATATAGAATCATTCCCCTAAAAGGGGCTTCTGTCGTGAATGGTACATGCAGGGAAATTCAGTTGCTCTTCATGTGGAATTGACATCAAGAGATTTTAGAAGCATAATTTTTTGCTACCTGCACAGTTGGTGACCGGAAAAAAAAAAAGTCATGTCCCTTATAGAGTCACATCCTTACTTAAACTCACTTCATATATATATATGGAAAAGAAAGCAAAAAAAGACAACAAAATTTTTGTTTTACATTATATTAAATGTATAAATCAAATTAGAGAGAATTAACATCTTAATAATATTGAGATTTCTGATCCATGGTCACAGTATAACTCATCATTTATTTAGAAATTATAGTCTCTCAGCAACATATTATATTATTTTTCGGTGTAGTTCTCTGTATTAAGGTTTTTCAGGGAAAGATAATTAATAGGATGTGTGTGTGGTGTGTGTGTGTTCGTGTATGTGAGTGTGTGTGATGAGAGAGAGAGAGAGAGAGAGGTTTATTATGAAAAGTTGGCTGATGTGATTATGGAAGCTAGCAAATCCCAGTCTGCAGTGTGGGCCAAGCAGGCTTGAAGCCCAGGAGAAACAATGGTGCAGTTCCAGTCTGAAATTCACCAGCCAAGAGATCCCGAAATGTCAATGGTGCAGATGGAGTTCAAAACTAGTCTGCTGATGAAATCTCTTTTGCTCAAGAGACCAGTCTTTTTCTTCTGTTCAGGCCTACAACTGATTGGATGAAGGCTACCTACATTATGTATGGCAATATGCTTACTCAAAGTTCACCCATTTAAATGTTTATGTCATTTCAAAACATCCTCCAAGTTGACATATGCAATTAACTATTATAAGCTCTTTCACATGCAAATTTATTCCTAAATATTTCATATTGTTGATATGTCAAAAATGTCTCTCTGTCTCATCACACACACTCACAAACACACACATACATGAACACACACACACATCCTATTAATTATCTTTCCCTGAAAAACCTTAATACAGAGTGCTACATCGAAAAATAATGTAATATGTTGCTGAGAGACTATAAAGAATTTCTAAATAAATGATGAGTTATACTGTGACCATGGTTCAGAAATCTCAATATTATTAAGATGTTAATTCTCCCCAATTTGATTGATACATTTAATATGATAAAACAAAATGTTAGTTGATTTTTTTGCTGTCTTTTCCATATATAATTTTAAAATTTTGATTTTCAAATTGTTTTGCTAGTATCTAAAAGTATGTTTGATTTTATATATCATATTCTTTGTTCAAGGAGCTGTATTCTAGGACCTATGATAAAGCAGCTACCACATTGGAACAACTCAGATGGCAAAGACTTATGGATCCCTCTGGTCAAGAACCACTGAAGACCTATGCTTTGCCAACACCATTTTAGCTTGGAAGTGGATCCTTTCCCAGGTCAGTCTTGAGTTGACTACGTTCTACTGGACACCTTGATTGTAGCCTATGAGACATCCTTACATAGAGAACCTAATAATCTGTTCCAAGATTCCTGACTCACAGAAACTGTGAAGTAATAAATGTTTGTGCTTTATTAAGTCATTAAATTTTTGAGTAGTAATTTGTTATGCAGCAATGGATAATGGTATTGTGAATGAGAAGGGACATAAACTGTCTAAGCTTAAAAAGATAATAAGAAAATAAACAGTATTATGTGAGTAAATTAGAAAACTCAGTAAAAGGTTTAAAAAGCAGCAGGTAAAATTCAACAAAATAAGAAAATAATTGACTAAAAGATTAATTTCAAGAAAGCAAAGTGACTTAACACTATAAAATCAGTTAATGTAAATCACTACATTATATTGATTAAAGATAAAAATGTATATTCATAGTTGCAGAAAAAAGTCATTCATACATTCATAACAGCAAATTCAAGATAATCTTGGATATCAAACGTAAATAAACAGTAAAGTCATTTGTAAAATATGTTTCTGTTAGTGAGAAAGAGATTTTAAGGTCATTTCAACCAACATTCAAACTGCAAATACCATAAAGTTAAGCACTTACACATTGCTATATGGATTTTTAACTAAGTTAAATGATAAACAAAGACTGGGAAATGTTTGAAACTAAAAAATAATAATATTACCCAGAACCAATGTTAAAATTACTAAAAATAAACAAGAAAAAGAAAAGTAACCTAAGGAAAATATGCAAATATTACAGGAAATTTCACTGGAGTAAAAATAAAACAGCCAATAAACATAGAAATGCATTTCTTAAGTAGTAACAAAAGAAAAGCAAATTAAAATGAGAGTCATTTCCAGCCATTGAGAGAGAGGTCATGCAAAAATATAATAAAATCATGAATGTATGAGGAGATATTTGCTGTACAAACTACAAATCAACCTTTTTTTCCCCAAAGACATAGCAACTCAATAGCAAACATTATTCAAATGAGAAATAAACATGTGAAATGTGGTCAAATTTACTAGTCATCAGGGAAATAAAAATTAAACTTATTAGATATCATTATACACCCAGAATAATGTCTCAAATTAAAGAGACAGAAAACACCAAATATTGGCAAAGTTGTAAGGAAGTTGGTTAGTTGTTAAATTTGTAGAACCACTTTGGAAAAGTGTTTGACAGTGTCTATTACAACTAAATATACCTTATGACACAGCAACTCTACTCCTAGGTATATTTTCTTTTCTTTTCTTTCTTTTTTTTGAGTTGGAGTCTTACTTTGTCGACCAGGCTGGAGTGGAGTGGCACGCTCACAGCCACCATAGCCTTGACCTGCTGGGCTCAGGCGATCCTTCTGCCTCAGCCTTTCAAGTAGCCAGAACTACAGGTGCACACTTCCATGACCAGCTGATTTTTGATTGTAGATATGAGTTCTCTCCAAGTTCCCTGGATGGGTCTCAAACCTGCAGGCTTAGGCAATCCACTCACCTCGGCTTCCCAAAGTGCTGGGATTACAGGCTGAGCCACCGAGCCTGGCTCTTAGGTATATTTTCAACAGAATACCAAAAAAGTCTACTAGAGTGGTCATTGCATAACTATCCACAACTACCTCAAACTGGAAATTATTCAAACACAAATAAACCATATAACAGGTAACCATATTGAGCTGTATACAGTGGAATGCTATATAGCAATGAGTAAATAAACTGCAAGTACAGAACAGTGTGGATGATTTCAAAAACTTACGGTTGAACCAAAGAAGCAAAAAAGAGGAGAGTTAATACTCCATAATTCCATTTATATAAAGCACAGAAAATAGGCTGCACTGATGTTATGCCTTTAGAAATTGGGATAGTAGTTACCCTTACTGGGAGTGATTAGTGAACTGGGAGCATGAAATGGTTTTCTAGGATGCTCGTCATGTTCCCTTTCTTGATCGAGTTGCTGGATAAACAGGTAGGTTCTGTTTGAAAAAAATCCATATAGCATTTCACTGGAAACAGTAGAAAATAACCAATAACTGGTTTTCTTTAAATGTTTATCCTAGTTAATAACTAATGTGTGATCATACCTTTTTAAAATTTGTATTTATTAGAATGAATTTTTTTTTTTTTGAGTCAGAGTCGCACTCTGTTGCCCAAACTGGAGTGCAGTGGCATGATCATGGCCACCTCAACCTTAACCTGTTGGGCTCAGGCAATCCTTTTGCCTCAGTCTTCCAGGTAGCTGAAACTACAGGCACAAGCCACTATGCCCAGCTAATTTTTTGATTTACTGTAGAGACTAGGTCTTGCCAAGTTGCCCAGGCGGTTCTCAAACCCCTGGGCTCAGGCAATTCTCTTGTCTCAGCCTCCCCAAGTGCTGGTATTACAGGCGTGAGTCACCACGCCTGGCTTGAAAATATTTTTAAAGAGAATAATGTAATTTAATTACCAGGAAATGAGGATGTAGGTATTCAGATGGGAGTACATAAGGGCAAAGCTACACTAAAGGTTCACCCGGAAGCCCTGTAAAAACCAAAAATATCAACATCCTGCAACCTATCAGATCAGTTGTCTTATATCATCAAGAATAACTTTCAACTATGTAGAAGGCTATAAAAGAATATGCATTTAAAAAATATTTTTTAAATGGTTTATTAAAAAGCTCTGCACTTGCTAACAGGTCTTGATTTAATTAAACAGGGTATATTATTTTTATACATGAAATGTGCTTTTAGCAATTCAAATTATTAACTAGACATATAGATATGAAAAATTATCTGTGATGTGATGAAAAATATACAGATAATTATAAAAATAACTATTAGAATAGTTATTGATAGTATAACTATACATGTAATAATAATTTAAGCATATAGTGAAATATAATATGAATATTTAAAACATATTCATTACTTTATATTTAATCATATTTGATGAATTTATCTTATAAGATGCTCAAATTTAATTAATAAAAGTAAACCAGGTTAATATTCTGAAAACAATGTATGAGCAAAACACAGGATGCATACATATATTCATAGGGATATATACACATACATATGATTATTAAAATTATAAGCATTATATCCTAAATGTTATAAGTATTTACTTTTTTAAAGAAAACAAATTGCTAAAGACAATACCTATACACCAAAATGTAATTCTTAATTCGTAGAGTATAGAAAACAAACTGTGGTGTAAGATTTTTGAGAAAGATAGATGTAAGATATGTCTTTCAATTTTATACTGTGAACAAATCAATATATATTGTTTTTACAGAACTAATAGAAAAAACTTTGTTCACTTCTGAGTGAAACACTGCTAAAAAGGTGTAAAATAAAAATGCTAAATATTAAGGAACATTTAAAAATGAGTAATAAGCACAAAAGGGTAAAAAGAAATTTAAATCAACAAAAAGTAAAACCGCAAAACAAAAAAATTGAACTTCTAAATTTGTAAATGAGCTAAAATCACCTACAATTAGCAGAGCTTTTAGGTTTGGGCTAAAAGTTTATATCAAATTTTTTAGATCTATAAAAGTAATATTTAAACCACAATGATATAATCAGTTTGATAAAAAATTAAAGTTAGGTGATCAGATCCACCTAACAGGCATTTATTACATTAACTATTATATATGTATATATAATATATATACACATATGTATATTTGTTGTATATATATTTATATACATATGAAGTTCTAGTGACAAATTAATATTTCACTATAAGAGTTAATTTAAAAGGTCTTATTTTTCATTAGCAACATATGCAAGCTTTAATAAGAAAAGTGCTTTTTAATTAAAGAAATCTCTTGTTTAATTCTTTGTCAAAGAAGACACACACAAGTTACTAAAGTTTTCTGAACTAATAAGATAAAGACTGTATACATGAAAATCTACAGTATATTTTTCAAGATGTATTTACTAGCAAGTATGTAAAATAAAATTCATGTATTGTTTGATGAGTGGAAAAAAAACAGTGAATTTGATTTTAGAAATAAGTATAAGTGTACAAATAAACTCTAAGGAAAGGTAATAATAAAGGTAAAAATCAATGTTAATGAACTAGCAATGAAAAAGAGAAACCAGACTTTATATATTGCAGAGGTAGTTTTTTAAAAAATATCAATAAATATGCACACAAAATTATAAAGTTTAACCCAAACAAGAAGAGATTAAAATAAATTGGCAAGAACATAGAAAATAGAGTTAAATTATAATTGAATACTGTATAATTCTGCTTATTTTGAAAATCTCAATGAAATAGATGCTTATTAAGAAATATAAACTACCAAAATTAACTAGAGGAGATCTAGAATAACAGAATTTATCCTCATCCAAATAAAGGATCAATAAGATGTTTCAATATTATTTTCCAGAATGAATCTGGGTGCAGATGTTTTCAATCAGCAAATTAGTTAAATTGCACAACTTTTTTAAAGCTTAAAATAAAAGAAAAATGCTCTGTGCATACTGCACAACTAGTGTATACTTTGTATGGAGTCAGATTGTAAACTCACAAGTCTAATATAGATGCAAAAATATCTAATGAATGTCAACAGTTTGAATTCAACAGAACAACTGCAGCATAATATGCCATGATTAAGTTAGTTTACCTCAGGGATGTGGGGGAATTAAAAATATCAAATATATAAAAATACTGAATGCTGATAAGACCTTCAATAAAGCCCTATGCCTAATACTCATAATGCTTTTGTAAACTATAAAAAAAGTGAGTCACATCTTTATTGTACAGAAACTCTCTACCTTTAAGAAATGGATGGAATTTTCCTCAAGATAGGAATAAATTTTTCCTTAGGTAATATCTGCACATTATAGATTATACTTTCAAATCCTTAGCCTTGAAACTCACAGAAGAATGACTCTAACATATATATTTTGAAAAGCACTTTCCAAGTTCAGTCTTTCTTTCTAACCACTCCCTCATTCTATGTCTTTCTTTTCTTGTGTAGGAAAGGATTCACTAAAAATAATTTTCAGGAAATGGTCCAACCTGTGTTCTCACTGATCACACATGTAGGAATGAATCAGTTAACACACAATCCTTCACCCAATATTAACAACCCTGATAGTACAATCTTCCATAAGTAGTTGTGGAGTAAATGCCATTTAAAAATCATTAATAAGTCATTTAAAAATCAAGGGTAATAGAAGGTCAAATATTTCATCAAAATATTGAATTGAAAGCATTTGTATTTGGTTTATTCTCTGGTAATACAACCCTAAATATGAAGGACAAAATCAGGGTTTGGATAGTAGAACAATTTTCTTTGAGGTATCCTCTAATATTTTTACCACTAATGGAAGACTTTTCTCAAAGATTAACAAAAGCACCTAAGACATTCCAGGTTAAGCTCTCCTTTATGGGTTATACAGCAATAAACCATGGTGGTAACAGAATGTTTTACAGAAGGTGTTTTCAAATGAGAAAAGTTTGAGAAACTCATGATCAACCAGAATTGAACAAATACTTTAAGCAGGAATTATTAAAATACTTAATGTACTTCATTAAAGTGCACATGTAAAATATAAAATGCCACATTTTATTAATTTGTCTCAGAAATAGTGTTCTTCAATGGATGTAACTTGGAACTCATGTTTCACATGATACAATTATTTTGGAAAATAATTGTCTACTCATGTAGAGATACTAGGTTTTATATATTTTGATAACCACTACAACTTTGTTTTTTAAGTTTTATTTTATTTTTTGTCAAATAATTGTGCATATTTATGGGGTACAGTGATGTTTTGACACGGTTATACATTTTCTAGTGAACAGATCTGGATAACTAGCATATTTGTCACCTCAAACATTTATTATTTCTTTGTGGTGAGAATATTCAAAATCATCTCCTCTAGCTACTTTGAAATACAGAATACAATATTGTTAACCACAGTTACCCTACTGAGCAATAAAACAGCAGGACTTACTCTTCCTATCTACTTTTTGCCCTTTGACCAACATTTCCTGATTCTCTCTCTGCATCTGTCCCACTCGGCCTCTGATAACCACCATTCTACTCTTTAACTCTACAAGTGTAACTTTACAGTATTCGTCTTTCTGTGCCTGATTTATTTCACTTAACATTATGTCTTCTAGGTGAAGTAGGGTCCAAGGGCTTAAATTGCAGATACCAACACAAAGTTATAAGTAACAAAGGAGAGGTTTACTAGCCAAGGTTCTGCTGGTCTGCAACCACTTGCTGGACACATGAGTTCCAAAGCAAGGGCCCCGAGCTACAGCTGAGAGGAGTTTTTTATAGACCAAAACCATATCCTGGTAGCAGCAGCAGCCAGGGACTTTTCAGTTAGCTAATCACAGTTGTCAAGGACTTTCCACCTAGCTGAACCGCAATGCGTAAGCAAGCATATTTACAGAAGCAGATTTAGCTTGTTATGCCTACATAAGCAGAAGAATCTCCAGTCTCTTCAGGGGCTTGGGGTCTGGGTTAGTTTGTCCCTTTCACATAGTTTCATCCTTGTTGTCTGAAATGACAGAATTTCTTGTTATTTTCCTTATGACGATAGTACACAAAGGAATAACATTTTACTTACACAGATTGTAGGGAGCTGTGGCTTGCCATTTGGGGTCAAGCTGGACTGACTCATTTGCATCTTCGGAATCCATAAAAATGGGAGTCTCCCTGGCTAGGCGGGGTCATTTTGGTGAATTCTGAGGCTAGGCAGGGAGGCTTAGCAGTCTTGGAGCTCAAACTAGATTGTACTTTCCACCATGCTTCTGAAAGCAACCAGCTCATCTTTGCGGGTACACCAAGGGGTTGGCTGATATCTCTGATTGAGTACTACAGCTGGCAGGAACACAGAGGGACCAACATTATTCATGCTCTAGCCACTTTGTTTCTACCTAACACCTAAGGAAGTCAATCTGTGCTGTTTCTTCTAGTTTTCCCCATGCAGTGAGACCAGATTGGGCTTCCTGGGAAGTGTCTCTGAATGCTAAGGTAGCTGGAGGACTATTTTTGTTCCTCTTTTCCCTCTGTAGAAATTGTAAGCCCAGGGAAATCTTCTCCAACTGGCATTGTGCTGACTTGGGGAAAGGGTAGAGTATGATGGGGTGCAGGGAGAGGGGGCAGACCATTTTCTTACCATTATAATTTGGATTTTCTTAAGTTCTGGGTACCACGTAGGTATCTCAGGCCTGTTTCCAGCAGATGCTGAGATTTTCAAAGGAGTGTCAGATCTGTGGATAGTTGCCAGTTGAACTTTCTGAATGGGAGAGGAGCCATAGTCTTCCTATTCCACCATCTTACTGACATCATTGTATCACCACAACTTTTTAATATGCTGAGTTAGGATAAATGTTTGTGTCCTCCTAAAATTTGTATGTTAGCCAGGCTCGGTGGCTCAGCCTGTAATCCCGTGATTTGGGAGGCTGAGGTGAGTGGATTGCCTGAGCCCGCGGGTTCGAGACCCACCTGAGCAACTTGGCGAGACCTCATCTCTACAATAAATAAAAAAATTAGCCTGGCGTCGTAGCGCCCACCTGTAGTTCCGGCTACTTGGAAGGCTGAGGCAGAAGGATCGCCAGAGCTAAGCAGGTCGAGGCTGCAGTGGCCGGGAGTGGCCACTGCACTCCAGTCTGGGCAACAGAGTGAGAATCCAACTCAAAAAAAAAAAAAAAAAATTGTATGTTATATGTTAACTCCAAAGGGATGGTATTAGAAGATGGGATCTTTGGGAAGTCCTTAGAGCGGAGTCCTCATGAATGAGTATCCTTATAAAAGATGCTCCATAAAGAATCTTTGCTCTTCAACCATATGAAGTTGCAGTGAGAAGATGGCCATCTATGAATCAGGAAGCTGGTTCTTATGAGACACCAAATATGCGGGGACCTTGAGCTTGTACTTTCTAGCCTCCAAAACTGTGAAAAACAAATTTGTGTAGTTTAGAACCTACCCAAACTGAATTATTCTGTCATAGCCATCCAAAGGGACTAAGACATTGTGTTATTTTCAGGAACTTAACATGTGCATTAAAAGAAAGACGTCAAGAAGAATATTTTGAAAAAATATAAATTCTTCCCAAGCTTCTTTTACATTGTTCTTTATGTTCCAAATGTGTCTCCCTCTTTTATTTCTCCCTCCTTCCCTCCCTTCCTCCTTATTTCTTCCCTGTAAAAATCTTCTTTCCTTATTAGCTTATTTAAGCAGGAGGAGATAAGCTGGAGGACAGAATGACAGGAGTTTGCATGTTGCCTGGTGCCCCCCAGGAAACAGGCAGTGCTCCCGCATGAACCCTCAGCTTATCAGCTCTGGAAAAGTGATTACAAAATTGGGTTTGGGTTTATTAGTGATTTAACTTGCAAATTGCCTTTTTGCCTCCCTGGGATTCGAGCTAAGGCTATTAGAAATGGAGTTGGACAATTCCCTTTTGCTATTCTCCTTCAGTTCTGACATTTCATTATATGCATCTTTGATTTTATTTTAAACAAAAGAAACAGAGAAAATATCACCGAAACATTTGAGTTATTTTTTCTTTCACATTCCTTGTTCAGATTCTTATGAGAATCATTTCAGTGATTTTTAATAGATGTTTTTGAAAGCAAGACATTAATGGGGATACAAATATGCTTGGCATTATGAAAGCAGGCCTACATATGCCTGACAACAGCATGGCAAAGAATATATAAGTTGCTATATAAAAAGTGTAAAGAGATATGAGAACATTGAACAGGAATTTAAATAAAACTCAGGGTTTCAAGTTGGATGTGGCATTACAGTTGGGTCTTGAAGCTGATAGATTCAGTGTAAGTAACTGGGAGCTGGGCATACAAGACATTCTATGATCAGAGAAGGAGAAACAGCCAAAATAAGGACAGCAAGAAAACAGAAACAAAGCAAATTATTTGAATTGAATAACAGCTGCAGGAAGAGTAGGGTCTGAAGTCAGAACTTCAAGGAGTTAGAATCTGGCTCAGATGCTCCTGGGTTCTATGATGTTCCTAAATGGTGAATATAGCAATAAATGTAACAATGATACCCAAATTACAAGCACATTATTAAGATATATAAAATAATGGATTTTAAAATGTTTAGCATGGTGTCTGGTGTATAGGGAGCGTTCGTGGGACTGGAGTTGTTATTCTTGCTTCAATTAAAAAAACAGTGAGAACTCTGGTATATCCGAGCCGGTGTTGTTAAAAAACGGATGTGTTTAGAAACTTAGAATGGAGCTTAAAGTGTGGAGGCCTTGGATCTTTTATTTTGTTGGAATGATTTTGAGCATAACAGCAGCATGGTCATGTATGTGTTTAAAAGGTGTTTGGGAATATCTAGTATGTTTAGGAATGGGAAAGAATTAGTGACAAAAAGTAGGTGGGAAGTCTCTAAAAAGCTTGAGACATATAGGATAGAAATAGAACAAAAAGAAAAATCAGAAAGTGTGAGTCAGTTGAATAGGTTTGCAGTAAAAAAGAAAAGTCTCACTATTTAAGGTATTGGGGTTAATAATATTTTCCATTACCATTTATTTGGAAAGTATTGATTTGGAAGCAAGACATTAATGAGGTTACAAATATGCTCGGCATTGTGGAAACAGGCCTGCATATACCTGAGAACAGCATGGAAAAGAATATTTGCTATATTCTTAAACACTGTTCTAGGTGCTGTTGATATGAAAGAGACCCAAAGATTCAGGCAGTTTACATTCAATTAGGAAACAACATACCTTTGACTCACAGTTGATGTATAAAAAAATAACCGCAGGTATAGAAAGCATAATGCAGATTTAAGCAACAACGTTCTAGAGAAATGATGTAGTGGTAAAGATAAATAAAATGACAAGTATTTTAGATAGCTTGGACAGTGAAAAGACATACATTTTACATTGCACTTGTATTTGAAGACAGGTTCTATGAAGATAAAAACTTAAACAATTTTTCTGTTAGTTTTACTAGCTTCATAAGCTTTTCACAGCTTCTATTGAATGCCATGACAGATATCTTCAGAAGTTTGCAACTAAGACATTGAGCACTGAGTAGAGAAGATATCATGCCCTTTGCAACTTTGCTAAGGTAATGTTTTACTTCCCGCAAATAAGTTCATGTGCCAAATATAAAAAAATGAATTGTTTTGTTGACCTTAAGTTTCCAAGGTTCTGCAATTTAGGATACTCTGTTTTCTCTATTGATGCCCATGATGGTCTTTTCTACGACATTCACTGAGGAAGTAAATGTGAAAGAATACAGGTTATACTTTATATAAATCACAACACTTTATCAAACTTCTTTCTAGAAAAGTCTGTTTTATGCTTCTAATTATTTAACACTTGCAAATCAATCCTCCCTTGCACCCTTCCGCTTTTCCTCTCCCCTGGTCTCTTTCTTTCTCCTTTCCCCTTTCCCTTTTGCTGGCTTTTTCAGTTGTTTGCTTCTTTTCTTTTTAAATAATGAGTTACCAATCTCCAAGAAACCTGGCATTTTTAGTAGAATTTGTTTGTATATTATTTGGATTTATGCACACTGTATACCCATTCCGTATAAATTATTTTAATCTTGAAGAGAAAAATGATACTTTGACACTGATATAAATGGTTAACATTTTAAAACACCATCTCAACTGAGAAAAAAATTGCAAAAATATTTATTTTGAGAATACGTTTCATTTAGCAATAATTTCCATACAATAAAGGGCAGCATTTTAAGTATACACAGTAATGTTTTGCCTAATGTATACAGCCATGTCGTTACCACCATCACCATCACAGGGATCATTTCAATCATTCCCATAAAGATTCTTTTGTGTTCCCTCCTAGTCAGTCAAATTTGCACTTTCACTAGAGTTACATTTGTCAGATCTTAGTTTTATACAAATTAAATAATATATATTTATAATTGTATCTTCAAGATGAGTTAACATTTTTAGTTTTATGAAATACCTTTCATTACCACTAATATTACTTCTTATTCTTCAGCCTACTGCTCTTAATATTAGCACAGTTGTTTTTGTGTCTTTATAACATTTTTTGTGATATGCATAGTTTTATCATTTGACTTTTACATACCTGTAATTTTATGTTTGAAATGGTTATTATTGATAACATATAGTTATATGTTCATTTTGTTCCCATGTTGGCCCTTAATTGGACCTTTAGATAATTTACATTTAATGTAATTATTAATATTGTTAGGTTTTAAACTATAATCTTGCTATTTGTTTCCCATGTGTTTCTTCTATTTTTTTCTTATGTTTTTCATGTTCTGCTTTATAAATGATTCATTAAATATTTTTATAATTCAATTTTATTTATTCTATTGGTTTTTAAAAGGAACATTTATGTTTTCATTTGTTGCGCTAGTTTTTATATTTGGTGTCATAAATACATCAAAATCTAACTCCAAAAATTATTACACTGCTCCACATATGAAGTAAGAACTTTGCACCAGTATACTTCCATTTTCTATCTCTCACATTATGTTTTGCTAACCTATAATTACATATATGTAATATATTTCAGAATATTTAGTTATTTTTTAAAAATGGACAATTATCTTTTAGAGAAAATTTTAAAAGTAAGATATTAGTTTGCAGTTACTTGGTATTTACCATTTCTGAAGTTCTTCATTCATTTTTTTTTTTAACTTTTCTATCTGGACACAGTGTTTCTTCTGTTTGTAGGACTTCCTATAACATATCTTTT
Organism: Carlito syrichta; assembly: GCF_000164805.1. Taxonomy (NCBI): domain Eukaryota; kingdom Metazoa; phylum Chordata; class Mammalia; order Primates; family Tarsiidae; genus Carlito; species Carlito syrichta. The sequence goes on from NW_007258850.1 coordinate 73,149, forward strand.
ATGGCAGGTTTGCTGTTGGCTAATTTTTGCAGCTTTTCTTTGTCACAAAAAGGTTTTATTTGCTTTCATTTTTGAAGGATATTTTTTGATGGAAATAAATCTACAGGCTGATAATTAGGGTTTGTTTGTTTTTCTTTCAGTATTATATCACGATATTTTTCTAGCTGGCATAGTTTCTCTAGAAGAGTTTTTTGTCACTCTTATCTTTTGCTTCTCTATATATAATTTTTTCAACCGCTTTTAAAATTTTCTGTTTATTTTCTGTCTTCAAGAATTTGATTATAATGTGTATTTGTTCAATTATCTTTTTATTTATCCTGATTGAAGTTCATTGAACATTCTGGAGTAGTAGTTGTATATTTTAAATCAAATTTGGAAAATTTTAAATCATTTTGTTCACTTATTTCAATCCTATTTTGTAATTTCAACTGTGTGTAAGTTATATTGATTAATATTTTCCCATAAGTCACTGAGCTTTTTTATTCTATTTTTTTTTTTTAGGGCTTTTTCTTTCTGCACTTTACTTTGGAGAGTATTCACTTTATGTCATTGTATTTTTGGTGCTTCTTTTTGTCTTTTATAAAAACTTTTCTACTCACTATTCTATCCCTTTAAATACTTTTGTATAATTATAATAATGTTTAAAAACTATTTTATGATAGTTCCACCATCTCTAACTGTTCTTAGTATGTCTCTAGCACCCGATACATTATCATACCTATTGTGATTAAATATTGGAAATCATAAATTATATTTTTGAGTAACTGGATTTTGTTATTTTTCCATTAAAAAGTGTTCATATTTATTCTGGTAAGTAAAGAGTTATTTATTTAAATTAATGGAAACTTTCCTAGGATTGTCTTTAAGTCTTGATGATCATTTAGACCTCCAACTAATATATAAAACTTCTAGATATTCAGAGATCACTCTTCACTCTGGCAGGTTGGATACTGAATGTCTACCCCAACCTTAATTCTGAGAATTGTTTGTGTTTGAAATTTCTGTTCATTATTTTGAAAAGTATTTCTTGTGGAGTTGCAACATATGCATTTATTGCCTAGCATTCAACAAAGATTCAAGGAGATTACAAATGCACATATTTGGTGCATTTTGTAATATTTTTATTTTGGTAAAATATACATAACAAAATTCACCATCTTAATCATTTTTAAGTGTATAACTGGGTGGTGTTAATTACATTTATATTATTGTGTAACTACTTCTAAAACTTCTTCATGACCACAAGCAGGAAATACATAAATGTTAAGAAATAACTTCCAATTTCCTTCTTCTTCCAGACCCCAGTAATTTTTAATCTACATTCTGACTTAATGAATTTGCCTGTTCTAAATATCTCCTATAGGTAGAATCTTACAATATTTGTCTTTAAGTCTGCCTTTTTCCATTTAGCATAATGTTTTTAAGGCTTATACATGTTGTGGCATATATCAGAACGTCATTATTTTTATGACTAACATTTCATTGCAAAAATGTGTCACATTTCATTTATCCCTTCATTTGTTGATAGACACTTGAACATTTGTTTTTACCATTGACTATTGTAAATAATTCTGCAATGAACATTGACCTACAAGTGTCTTCTTGTTTTCCTGTTTTAAATTCTTTGGGTATACACGTAGTTGTGTAATTGCTAGGTTATATGATAATGCTACATTTCACTTTGAGAAGACATCAAACTGTTTTCCACAGTGACTACACCATTTACATTCCTATCAGCAGTATACAAGGGTTTCAATTTCTCCACATCCTCACCAATTTATTTTTTGCTTTTTAAAATTATTTTCTTATGACTATCCTAATAAGTGTGAAAGTATAAAGTATAAAGTATCTTATTGTGATTTTGATTTGTATTTCCCTAACAGTTAATAATGTTGAGCATCTTTACACATGCTCATTAGCAATTTGTATGTTTTCTTGTGAGAAATGTTATGTATTTTTCTTATTTTTAAATTTTTTTTAATTTTGTGGTTGAACTACATGATTTATATATATTTTGGATATTAAACTTTCATCAGATTTGCAATTTGTAAATATTTTCTTCTGTTCTGTAGGTTATCTTTTGTGTGATCTCAGGTACCCTGCATTTTTGCTGAATTCATTTATGAGCTCTAGAAGCTTTCTTATGGATTCCTTGGAATTTTATGTGTATTTAAGATTACTTCATCTGAGAATATAGATTATTTTATTCTTTCCTTTCTAGTTTAATGCCTTTTATTTCTTTTCTTGTACAATGCTTTAGCTAGCACATTCAGTACAATATGGAACAACAGTGATAGAAGCAGATATCATTGTCTTGTCTTTTTACTATTGAATATGATGTTAGCTTGGTTTTATAAAATAAATTATCTATCATATTGAGAAAGTTTCTCCTATTTCTCATTTTCAGTTGCTCTTATGGTCAAAGAGTTTTGAGATTCTATCAAATGTCTTTGCTGTATTGAGATGATTGTGCATGTTTTATTCTTATGTTTCATGAATGTGATTTGCATTGGTTTTTTTTTTAAGGATTTTGAAAGTTGAACCACCCTGGCATTTTTGAGATAAATCCCACTCAGTCACAGCATATAATTCATTCAATATATTGTTGGACTTAATTTGCTAGTGTTTTGTTGAGGATGTTTACTACTGTATTCACAAAGGATATGCATCTGTAAGTTTATTTTATTTTGATGTCTTTGTCTGGCTTTGGTATCTGAAGAATCTTGGCCTTATAGAATAAGTTAGGGAGTGTTACTTGGAAGATTTTTAAGATATATTGTTGTTTAAATGCTTGATAGAATCCACCATGAAGTATCTTGTCCAGACTTTGCTGGAAGGTTTGTTAAAAAAAAAAAACAAACAAAAAAAAACTAATTCACTCTCTTTACTTGAATAGGTCTGTTGAGCTTTATTTCTTCTTTAGGTCATATTAGTGTCACTAGAAATTTATACATTTAATCTAGGCTTTGCAGTTTTTTGGTGTACAATTTTCTTATAGTATTCTATTAAAATCTTTTTTTAATCTTTTAAAGTTGATCATAATACTCCCACATTTATTTCTGATTTAAGTTACTTGTTTCTTCTCTATTTTTTCATCACCAGCATATCTAAACAAATGTCAATTTTATCTTTAAAAAGCAATTTTTGCTTTCATCGTTTTTCTGTTTTCAATTTTACTCATCTATCCTCTAATTTATATTATTTCCTTATTTCTGCTAATGTTCAATTTAGTTTGTTTACCTTTTTGTGGTTCCTCAAAATATAAAGTTAATTTCTAGATTTGTTATCTTTTAAATATAAGTATTGGCTGGGCTCGGTAGCTCAGCCTGTAATCCCAGCACTTTGAGAGACTGAGGCGAGTGGATTGCCTGAGCCTGTGGGTTCAAGATCCACCTGGGCAACCTGGCAAGCTCTCATCTCTACAATAAATCAAAATATTTAGCAGGGTGTGGTGGTGCGTACCTGTAGTTCTGGCTGCTTTGAAGGCTGAGGCAGAAAGATCGCCAGAGCCCAGCAGGTCGAGGCTGCAGTGGCCGGGAGCGTTCCACAGCACTCCAGTCTGGGCGACGGAGTGAGACTCCAACTCAAAAAAATAAATACATAAATAAATAAAGTATTTATAGCTACCAATTTTCCTGTGAGTACTGTCTTCACTGTGCCCCATGAAATTTGATGTTATATTTCATTTTTATTTGTCTCTAAGTATTTTCTCATTTCCCTTGATTTTTTCTTGACCAATTAGTTAAGAGAGTGTTAATTTCCACATATTTGTGAAGTTTCCAGTTTTTCTTATGTTATTAATTCCTAGCCTCATCCTACTGTTATTGAAGAAGATACATGGTATGATTTCAGTCTTTTTAAATTCAACGGGACTTCTCTGTGGCCTAACATATGATCTATCCTGCAGAATGTTACAGATTCACTTGAGAAGAAAGCGTATTTTGCTGTTGGGGGGAGTGTTCTGTTTAAGTCTGTTAGATTTACTTTGTAGTTTTGGACAAGTCCTTTATCTCTTTATTGTTTTTTATCTACATATTCTATTATTGAAAGTGGTGTATTGACATTTTCAATTATAATTGTAGACCTCTCTATTCTATTTTTCCCTATAATCCTGCCATTCTGTAAAAATTATGTATTATGGAATTCTGTTCTTAGATATGCATGGATTTTACATACCCCTATGTACACTGGGCTTTTGAATGCCCTAATTCCTCAAGGAAACTTGCCAATTTTTCCTCCAATGTTTTTGGTGGTGGACTACTATATGTCTCAACTCTAATCTTTTGCCTCAGTCATCTATAGATTTTTTTGTTCACCTTGCAGCATTTTCTAACCAAGCACACCACTTTTCTGGCCTGAGTTCTGATAAGTAAAGCAGAGATGAGCACTTGCATTGATCCATTAGGTAGCTCCAGACATGTTAGAACAGACAAACTCAATGATTAAAAAAATATAAGATATGCTTTTCTCATTCCAGAGCCTGGAACCAGAGTTCCACATTGGAAACAGACTGTCACTGCTTCAATATTGCTGCTATTTCAGAGATAGAGTGAGGCAAGAGCAAGTTAAAACATGAGAAAGATTTTCTACCGTTTTCAAGTTGTCTTTTTCTCAATTAAGCATTCTCTTGGTTGCTGTAAGCCTTTCAGTGTTTCCCAGAGTTCTGACAAAATAGGTTCTGACATTTTGCCTTTTTAAAAAATAAGTTTTTGCAAGGGCACAAGATCTTGGGGCACATACTTCATCATTTTGCTGATGCCATTCCTTTGGAATCTGTGTTTTAACTAGATCTGTATTGTTATTGGTGCCCACTAAAATTTAAGAAATACTGAACAATGGATAAGTTCCTTAGCTTGAAAGCAGAAAATATAAGTTTGCAGCTCTTGTTCATTCATAAACTCTGCGATCTTTGGCGGATTTTTAAAAATCCTTTTCACTTAGTTGTGTAGTGTACATAATCCACAGTGTTCTTTATAGACTACATTTAGAGAAAAACAAATATAAATAAAATACTGGAACAAAAAGGCACTCAACAAACATTTTTTTCTCTTTTCTTCCTCTTTTCTGTATTCTAAGATCTTAAGCCTTCACTTCTAATGTTCCTCTTTTTTTCTCTAGAAGTGTCATAGGGAAATGTCTGTATCCACTTAGGACATTTGTTTGAAGTTATTAAGAAAAATAAAAGAAACTTAGTCTTAATATTAGAAGAAAAATTTTCTAATTTCTTCTCTCCCATTCTCTGGACAAATTTCTTAAGCATTTTAGTATTCCTTTTTCATCTGTAAAATAGAAGTTATATCTACAGTACAAAGTCTTAGAAATATTTTTACAGAAATGTGAATCTTCTTATCAGGATACATAATAGGATATATACTCTGGAGATGTCTTTAAAATAAATGAATGAATGCATGCATGCATGATACTGAAGATTAATGGTACATGAAAAGAAAGTTTATAAAGATAATGCCAAGCTGTTTCTACTTAGTGAATACCCACACAAAAAAAATAAAAAACGGAAAATAATAAATAGTGAAGAAGAATTACTTCTCATTTCATAAATCTGTGGAATGGTAACTTTTAAGCAGGAGAGAAAAATCAGTACAGACTTCAAAAACTTTAACAAAACTTTAACAAGTCAGTCAATTTATTGGCATATCTGTGATTGTTTTTGTGAAACGGAAATTCAGATACTTCAACAAATGTGTACAAGATTTATTACGATATATGCTACCTCCACCCTATTTTAAAGGTCATTTTCGATAGGTTGAAGGGTGGTCTGAATTATGTTGACAGCATTTTGAGCTCAGTGATAAGAACATTTAGCTTCAAATAAATTGTTCCTCTTTTATAATAAAACATTTTGGTTATAAATACACTGGGGTTATTTTGGTAAAAATTTACAATGGTTAAATTCTCCATTTGGTCACAAATGACATATGGAAACAGTTTATCACATACATGAATTTTCCTTTCCTTAACTGTCAGTATCACATCATAATTACTTGAATATACTGTACAATTTGCCTTTTACAAACAAGTTACTGACAAGATACATCTTTAGCATTTTGCCACCTAAGTCACTTAGTCATGCATACTATCTATACTATCTGCACTACATATCCAACTTCAGTACAAGATACATTTGAGTTACTACCTGCAGTGAATCAGTAACACAGATCCTTACTTTGTTAATTTTTCCAGTAGATGAATTACCCACAAAAGGTAAACTTAGGAAATATGTGTCTGGTATTGGAAATTTACCCAAATCTCAATAAGTAGATACCTATTTCTTTACCATTGCATACACAGCCTTAAGAATAGCATTTGCATCAAGAGACAATAACGAGAGAAAAGGAATATAAAGAGATTTTATGTGCAGATGGTGTCTTGCTATTTATCACTGAGCCACAAACAATTATCCTGGAAATATTGAGATTAATAGACCTATTTAGTAAAAGAGCTAATTGTGAGAGGCATTGGGATAAATCTGAGCTATTTTCCATATCAAAAGTTTTCTCTAGGGCAATTGCATTTTCTATAGAGTTATAACCAACCCACCAGTGCCAGAATCTTTTTCCTCTTTCCTTAAACTTTTAGGATGTCCATTTTATAAGAATGTGTGTATTTTGGGATTGTGGGATTATGTGCAAATAAACCTGAAAAGTGTTCCTGTGTTAGGAATGGCAATTACCAGTAGCATTTTCAGAAGTGCAGTTTCCCTTGTGCATTTGAATTCTCTCTCTACTTTATTCTTCAGAGCCTAATAAAACCCAGCATGCTTTGGTAGTAGTTTCCAATTAATGAATATTCATGAAATGTGAAAATTTGAAAGTGTTTGGATTTTTACTATGCTGATAACAGGAGGATTTGATACCAGCTTTGTTAAGACAACATAGCGTATAAACAAAGTCAGGAAAAGAAGTTTTATGGTAAGGCATTGACTATAAGACTGCAGAGTTAAGTGGACTATAGAAAAAAAGAGGAGACTGAGTTTGGAATACATAGATTCAAGTTTCAGGACATTCACTAGTTGTATGATTTTGAATATCATTGTCTCTGCCTTTTTTTTTTTTCCCCATGAAATGAGATTTAAGATCTTGGAATAAGATGGGACCACCAAGAAGAATTTTGTAAACAATTATACAGAATATAAATTTTAACTTTGGTTGTTTCCTGAAAATAGGGCAATTGTGCTCATCTCATTCAAAAGTGTTTTTAAAAAAATCTTTCTACCAAATACCGTGGGCTGGAATGTAAATTTCAGTAGAAAGATCAACATCTTGGACTCCAGAACATACTTACATTCATGCTGAAAAGAAAGCATTATCTAGTTGTATTTATTTTGCTACTTGTTAGTAAGTTACACACTTTTTAAAGAAACCCATAAAAGATAAAGCAGAATAAATAATTATTTTTGAATGCTATCATTTTGTTCCTCACATAAAATGCAATGTAACAATATTACAGTTTGGAGCAATTTAGTGGAAGGAATGATGAAAGAAAATTGAAATCATTAAACTAAATGTCACCCTATATAACGTGGGCTACCTATTTAAATGAAAACAAGATTTAACTTTTTTTGATTAGCTACAGCTAGACAGAGAAGACTTTCATAAACTAGCCTCCTACTGAAACTCCGAGAATTACATTTTTTCCTTTTGTTTTGCTTAAGCTGGAGATGAAACTAATAAGCATATTTTCTCATGGATATATATCACTCTGGCCAGTCGAATTCCCTCTTGTTTCACAAGGGTCTGTCTGTGAAAATTGGACTAAACTGGAAATTAATTAGATAAAATACTCAATGAAAAAATTAAAGGAATATTTAATTTATTGGGAAGTTTAGGTTGATAACTGAAGAAAGAACTCGATTTTAGTACTTCCAACACTGTGTGATAAAGGACAAGTATTTTCTTTTTCTTCATTTCAATGTTAGGTTGATATTTCTGTAAAGTGCAATAAATATATTATCAGTACAATAACATATTTTAAAGAAGTACAAAGACACAACCTCTTTTCTTATAGTTGAATTCAAAGACATGCTATTAACTTAACTCACAAGTTTTAAAATGTTTACTCTCAGTTTCTGAACTTACAACCTCACTGACAGTAACAAGCAACTTGAGGACAGTTGCCAGATTGCACACTAGACTTCAAGTACTTTTTGTTTGTTTTGTTTTGTGTTGTTTTTTTCTGTCAAGAGCCAGATAGTAAATATTTCACTCTTTATGCAACACATGATCTTTGTCACAACTACTTAACTTGGCTGTTGTAACATGGAAGCAGCAATAGACAATATATAAACAAATGAGCATGACTATGTGTTCCAATAAAATTTTATTTATAAAAACAAGTAGGAGGTCTGGATTTGCCACATGGGCTTTAGTTTGCTGACCTCTGTTCTAAGTCATGACTTCTGTGGTGTCTATAATACATGAGAGAAGATCCTAAGACACTGACATATTAGATTGTCTGTATAAATAATTCCAAGAATAGAAGTGAACTTCTATCAGCACCAGTGGAATGAGATATGAAAATAAATAGATAACACGGAAACTAAGGCCTAATTTAGGGCAAAGCAAATCGAAAGCTAGAAGGGATAAAACAGGCTGTCTCATACAGAGAAAAATAATAGTTGCCTTGACTGCATGCAGGAAGGGACTGTGTGTACAATATGTTGGTAAAAAACTTAGGCTCTAAAGTCAAGTTTGGATGCAAATCCTGGCTTCCTTTTTTATTTATCTATTTTGAAAGAGGAGTATTAACCTTGGGAATGTTTTTTCTCCTCCTTAAGCCTTTATTCTCATAGTAAGCTGGACAAATAAACTATTTAAAGAGTTACTGAGATAATCAAATAAAATACAAAAATGCACATGTTAAATTAAATTAAATTTGGCCTAAATCGGCCTCTGTACATAATGAGTTGTAATCTAACTTAATATTGAAACAAACTGGAAACTAATTTGAGAGTATATTCTTACAAGAAACTGAGTCTGAGCCAATCCTAACAGCCAAACTGTCAGCCAATCACAGGATACAAACTGCTCAAATATGTCAAAATAAGGTAAACACTAAGCTGTAACCAATTAGGCTATTTCTGCATGTAATTGCATTTCCTCTGTGGATAAATACTGGCTGTACACACTGCTGAGTAAAACTCTAAAACGTTACTTGTTCAGGATGCTGCCTGGTTCAGAAATCATTTCTTTGCTCTGCTAAATTTAATTTATTTAAAGTTTTTATTTTAGTGCATACATAGTATTTAGTACTCATTATGACACAATTGGCTTTCTGAAATGTTTGTCATCATTAGTAAATCTTGCATATGAAAGATTGAGTTGTAATTTCTTTAGAAGACACTTGGTATGCTGTAGTTAGGATGATATTTTAAAATCTCAGGCTGTGAAGAAATTTTAAAATGTACAAAAATATTCCCAGTTGTCAACCACAAAACCTGATTGTATTGCAAGTTTTGATACTAACCTGTAACATTGATCAATCTTCCTTCATTCTCTCCATTTTTGTCACAAGGTGGAACAGCCAACCAAATATTTCTTTTCTTCAAAATATAGAAGTTTTTTGTGGTTGTAGAAGCACTGGATTAAATATACATTTTTAGCTTTGAGTAATGTCTTTGTCTAAAGATTAACTAGCTGTAGAGTCAAAGATGAGCCTAAATGTTCCAGGCATCATTTTGTAATCTGTTAAAATGAAACTTTGAAGTGATAATCTATAAAAATTTGGGTATCTCTAAAATTACATATTCTATGTTTTTTCAATTCAAAACAAATGTATGAAATTACTAACATCTGCATAAGCATCTAACACTTTCTTTTGTTGTGCAATCCTTGTTCTAAGTATCAGTAAGCAAATAGAGTCAGCAAGTAGAATACTTTTTTCATAATATATTTTCATAACATATAACATATTTTCATAACATATTCTATTTGCAGTAGTCTTTTTTTCTAAAGAAGCTGTCTTAATGTAGACAACAAAGAGGGATTATTTACCTGCCATTTATGAAATGCTCCCATTTGGTGGTGGGAACTTGATATTCAGTTTCCAGTTCTTGGAATAACTGATTCTGGGATTTTGGTTTTCTTCGTACAAATGTGTGAATGAAATAATGGACATAATGCACATAAAATAAAATTGCCTTTGTTATAGTTAACCTTTGCTTGTAATTTCCTGTATAAATATGTAATATGTATATACTTATGTTAATATTTTAATGTTAAAATTTTCATATATATAAGGATACCAAAATGTATACACATTTTAAGTATGACATTTCCTCAAAAAATGGTATTAATCAAATGAATGCTAGCATCACCATGTGACAGGCAGGACAAACAAAATGGCAGAAGCACGGTTGAGGCAACATCATAGAATACATTGCTACTGTAATTTAATTCAACTTTGAAAAGTAATACATAGATAACATATCTTAAAATGTGCATACATTTTGGCTCCTCCTGTGTTTATGTTAAATATAATATTTAACATTAACATATAGAGATATGTGGATATATATATGTTACCCTTTAATATGCATTACTTTCTCTGTCAATAGTGCCAGAAATCATACTGTCCTGCTTTGCTTTCAAGTGATGATATTTATATTCTGAAAAATCTAGATTGCAAGAAAAAAAATACTATGCTTTCACATAACCCAAGGTTCTTGTGTGAGTGATAATAACTAAAGTATTTATGGTGTGAAGTTAGAATGTAAAAATGGGGCAATGTCTAACAAGAAAAGAATGGCCTAGAAGAATAGAGTGGGAGGTAATGTTCTATAACAACAGGGCAGTGGGCCTTTATGGTCATAAGAAGGTGTAGGAATAGTGACCTTGGAAAGAAAATCAGAAAAGTCTCTGAGTAACCCAATTGTTTTCCAAATAGGTGGTCACATGACAATCCTAAGAAAAGTATGTATAATGCATTCCCTTTCTTTTCTTCTTCTTCTTCTTCTTCTTCTTCTTTTTTTTTTTTTTTTTTTTGAGTGGTTGTCTCATTCTTTTGTCCAAGCTGAATTGCACTGGCACGATCGCTGCTTCTGAGGTCTCAACCTACTGGGCTCAAGCGATCCTTCCACCTCAGCATTCCAAGTAGCTGGAACTACAGGTGTCTGCCATCACAGCTAATTTTTTTGATTTATTGTAGAGACAAGGTCTTTCCATGTTGTCCAGGCTGATGTTGAACTCTTAGGCTCAGGCAGTTCTCTTACTTCAGCTTCCCAAAGTGCTGGAATTACAGTCATGAACCACCACTCTCAGTCTGTCCACTTATTTAACAGATTTTGACTGTCACATGCCAGGTTGTGTTCTTAACTCATGTACAATACATGAGTTAAGAACATGCCAGGTTGCGTTCTTAACTCATGGACTGAAATTCTTGATCCTCTTTTAACACTCTATTGAAAAGGCAGGTTTTGCTTTAATCTGTTGTATTTTCATCAATATAAATGTGTTGATAGGTGAACAATAAATGGGCAAGTAAGTAGACAAAAAATTGTCATAAGAAGTTGGAGAATGAATAATAAGATTTATTGAAGTCTAGGATCTTAAGTTAGTTGAAATCTTGTCACCGCCTTTAAAAGGCAATATTCAATAAGGCACTTTTTTGGTAACCCAATAGCTATTTATTTCCATAGCTAAAAATCCATTTAGGCATCCATCACTTATTTATACTTTTGAACTTATTAACTAAGAATGCTGTGCACGGTGAATATTTGTATACCTAGCTCTGAATTGTACCAAACAATTTCAAATAAAAATTAAAAGTGGGAAAAAAAAATCACACAAACTATGAACTTAGCAGAGATAACTATAAAAAGCAATTAGAGAAAAATATGAATATAAAAATATAAATCTATCATAAAAGTAACTTCTGATTGCATCATTATGAGTAAAGTTTTGTTGTTAAAATATCGGAATGACAATAATAGTGCACAATTTTAAAATATTTTAGTTACATTGCATGTTCAGAATTTTCTGATATTTTCTTTTCTCATTGTTTCACACTATTCTAGAGAGTACTTGGTAACCAGTGGGTTATCAATAAATATTTATTTCATAAGGAGTGAATAAATGAATTAATATTGATCACTTAAGATAAGTATGAAATAGGAGTCTTAATTTTGAGGTATACAATGTTAAAATGATCTTTGTTTTTATCAGTGGTTTAAATCTTGAGATTCGGTCACACCTAAGATATTTTATATCTGCAGACGCCTGTAGTTCATAAGTACTCAAACTCTCAAACTTCTTACTGCTTCTATAAATTAAGCAAATGTTAATTAGCTTAGCAAGATTGTGTTGCTTGTAATTATTTAAAATGTATTTTATATCCTTTGAAAAATTAAAATGGACCAAGAGAAAGTAGCTATGTCAAATTGACCTTCCCAACCCATGCAGTTATGAAAACTAAACAAAACTAGTTAATCAACTTTTGTCATCACTTGAAAGCAATACTCATTAATAGGAAGTACACAAGAGGTGACTCATATTCACACTGAATTTCTCCATAACTGCAGTTTTAAAATCATAGTTCATAGCCAGTGAAGGTTTATTAGTCAAAGGAAATATAGAGTACTGGCTTGTCAAGGCAGCTGGAACTTGGTGTGGAGGAGAGTAGCAGGAAAAAAAATTTTCTGTAAACCTGCATAAAATATTCTCTGACATCCTTGCTTGAATTCTAAGCTGCACATGCTAACAGCTAGAAGACCTAGGAGAGAAGAGAGTTTCCACAGGACAGAGCACGTATTGGAATCCAGGCTCAGACAGAGTTTAGATATGGGTATTCAGTTGGGACCACTGAATGATTGTGACTTGGATTTAAAGGCAAAATGAAAACAGAACCACCCTAAAATGCCTAAAGTAAAACGTTAGTAGAATCAAGATGACCCTCTTATGTTTCAACTACAAAATAAAACAAAACCCTACAAATAAAAATAAAAACCAGACAATCTTTATAGGTATATAACATAATGCAAAGACTCCACAAACACAGCAAAACTTGGAGAAAAGTAAGAAAAATATTTCAAATATGGGAAAAAAGAATAGCTTACAGTGAAAATATCTAATCTACATATAATTGGGTTCAATAATGAGATACAAGAGACTATGATTCAGAACCCATATTTTTTAAGTGACTGAAAAATACCTAACTCTGGTAAAAGTCATAAATTCATGGATTCCAGAAACTAAGCAAAAGTCATTTGGTATAGATCCAAACAGTCCATTCTGGAATCAAACTCCTGAGGTCACTGGATTCAAGTTAAATACACAAAAAATAATATTGCTTCACATATTAGTAAAAACTAAAAAGTACCACACAGATTCATACATCATAGATAAGGGGAAAATATTGTAGAAATATACATTCACTTGATCTACAAAATAAGAGTCACTTTAGTAGAATATGAAAAAATAATCTTTTCTTTTTTTATTATTGTTTTTATTATACAGATGTGGAGTACAATTCAGGGTTAAGTATATGAACACTGATCATGCAGGTACCCTTGTTGATGAGGCATGCCCCTCCCTCCTCTAGCAGTTTTCCTCAACTGCCATCCTCCCCCCGACAGTTTCCCATTACTGCCAAATGCTTTCTTATAGTAATATAATTGTTCAAGGCCTGCTTATGAGTGAGAACATATGGTACTGTATTCTTTGTTTCTGTGATGGATCACTGATTATGACCGACTCCAAATCCATCCAAGTTGCTGAGAAGTTCATATATTTGTCCTTCTTTATGGCTGCATAATATTACATTGTATACATGTACCACTTTTCTTTATCCAGTACAACTTTGATGGGCAACATGGTTGGTTCCATGTTTTTGCTATTGTGAACAGAACTGCAACAAACATATGTGTGCAGGTATCTTTTTTGTAGAATAATTTGAGTTCCTCTGGGAATATTCCCAATAGGGAAATTGCTGGGTCATATGGAAGATTGATTTCTAGTTCTTTCAGAAATTGCCATCTTCCAAAGAGGTTGCACTAGCTTGCATTCCCACCAGCAGTGTAGAAGTGTTCCTTTTGCTCCACATCCTCGCCAGCATCTGCTGTTGTTTTATTAATGATGGCCATTCTTAGGGGGCTTAGGTGATATCTCAGTGTGGTTTTGATTTGCATTTCTCTGATGATGAGGGAGGCTGAGCACTTCTTCATGTGTCTATTGGCTGCCCATATTTCTTCTTCTGAGAAGTTTCTATTAATGTCTTTTGCTCACTTTTTAAAGGGGTTGTTTGTTTTTTCCTTGAGGTGCATTTGAGTCCCTTGTAGATCCTAGATGTTAGGCCTTTGTCAGATATATAGTTGGCAAATATTTTTTCCTACTCTGTGGACTGTCTCCCTGCTCTCTTGATGGTTTCTTTGGCTTTGCAGAACACCATTAACGTAATGAGGTCCCACTCGTCTATCTTATTTCTTAAGGTACTGGCCTTTAGGGCTCTGAATAGGAATTCGTTGCCACTTCCAATTTCCATCAGGGTGTCTCCTGCATTTTCTAAGATTCTTATAGTTTGAGGTTTTACGTTTAGGTCTTTGATCCATTCAGAGTTAATTTTTGTGTACGGGGATAGGTAGGGGTCCTGTTTCAATCTTTTGCATGTGATCAGCCAGTTTACCCAGCACCATTTACTAAATAGAGTCTCCTCTCCCCAGTGATTGTTGTTGGAGGTTTTGTCAAAGATGAGTTGGTTGAGAAATTGAGGCTTTGCTTCCAGAATCATTATCCTATTCCATTGGTCTATGTGCCTGTTCTTGTACCAATAGCAGGCTATTTTGATTACTGTAGTCTTACAGTAACATTTGAAGTTGGAAATGTGATTTGTTTCTTTTGCTAAGGATTGTCTTGGCTATTCATGGTCATTTATGTTTCCATACGAATTTCTGTATTGTCATTTCCAGGTCTGAGAAGAATGATGTTAGTAACTTAATGAGTAGATTGCCTTTGGTAGAATGAACATTTTGACAGTGTTGATTCTCCCTATCCATGAGCATGGAATATTTTTCCATTTGTTTTGTCTCTTCTTGGATTTCTTTGAGCAGAGTTTTGTAGTGCTCATTGTAATGGCCTTTCACTTCTCTGGTTAGGAAGATGGCGAGGTATGTCTTTCTTTTTTGTGTGTGTGGCTATTGTGAATGGGTTTGTGCTTTTTATTTGGGACTCTGCCTGCTTGCTGTTGGTGTACAGGAATGCAACTATATTTGCACATTTATTTTGTACCCTGAGACTTTGCCAAAGTCCTTTATCAGTGCAAGCAGGTTATTGACAGATTCTCTTGGATTTTCACGGTATAGGATCATATCATCAGTAAAGAGGGATAACTTGACTCCCTCTTTTCCAATTTGGATACCCCTGATTTCCTTCTCTTGTCTAATTGCCTGAGCTAGGACTTCCAACACAATATTGAACAAGAGGGGTGAGAGTGGGCAGCCTTATTTTGTTCCAGTTTTCAGAGGAAATGTTTCTCATTTCTGTCCATTTAGCAGTATGTTAGCTGTGGGTTTGTCGTAGACGGGGCTTACTATTTTGAGGTATGTTCCTTCTATTCCTAGGTGTTTGAGGGTTTTTATCAAGAAGGAATGCTGGATTTTATCAATAGCTTTTTCTGCATCTAATGAGATAATCATGTGGTTCTTTTTTTTTTTTTTACATCTGTTGATATATTTAATGATATTTATAGTCTTGCAGATGTTGAACAAGCCCTGCATCCTGAGAGTGAAGCCTACTTGGTCATGGTGGATGATTTTTCAGATGTGTTTTTGGTGCTGATTTGCTAGAATATTGCTGAGAATTTTTGCATCTACATTCATAAGGGATATTGGCCTATAGTTCTCTTTTTTTGTTGAATCTTTACTCAGCTTGCATATCAGTGTGATGTTAGCTGCGTAAAATGATTTCGGGAGAATTCCATCTTTCTCAATTGCCTGGAATACTTTCAGTAGGATTGGTATTAGCTCCTTCTTGTACATTTTGTAGAATTCTGTTGGATAGCCATCTGGTCCAGGGCTTCTTTGGGTAGGTAGTTTTCGTATGACAGAGTCAATTTCCTGGGTTGTTATTGGTCTATTTAGTGTCTCAATGTCCTTTGTTTCAAGTTGGAGAGGTTGTGTGTGATGTCAGAAAGTCCTCCATTTCATTTAAGTTTTCAAGTTTGTTTCCATAGAGGTGTACATAGTAATCTCTGATAATCTTTTGTATTTCTTTGAGGTCAGTTGTAATTTGATCTTTTGTTTTTCTGGTTGTCTTTATTTGGGCTTTTCTCTTTTTTTCTTGGTCATTCTGGCTAGGAGCCCATCAATCTTGTTAATTCTTTCAAAGAACCAGCTTTTTGTTTTGCTGATGTTTTCTATGATATTTTTGTCTTCTATGTTCCATGTTTGGGCTCTTATTTTTGTTATTTGGACTCTTCTGCTAAAGGTGAGGTTTTGGTGGTCTTCTCTTTCCAGCTCCCTTGGGTGATTTGTTTGGCTTCCAACTTCTGATCTTTCTGTTTTCTTGATGTGCGTTCATAGAGATATAAATTCCCCTCTGAGAACTACCTTCAGGGCATCCCAGAGGTTTCGGTAAGATGTTTCTTAATTTTCATTTGTTCCCCAGAATCTTTCAATTCTACTTTGATATCAGTGTTGACCCAGTAGTTGTTCAACATCATGTTATTTAGCATTCATGTCTTTGTGGATTTGGGGGAAATGTTGTTGGTGTTGATATTTATTTTTATTCCACTATGGTCTGAGAATGTGCATGGCAAGATTTCAAACTTATTGAATTTGTTTATGCTTGATTTATGGCCAAGGATGTGAGCAATCTTGGAGTATGTTCCATGTGGTGATGAGCAGAATGTGTATACTGTGGTTGTTGGGTAGAATAATCTGTAGGTATTTATTGAGTCCATTTGGTTGAGTATCAATTTTAGGTTCTGGATCTCCTTGTTGATTTTTTTCCTCAATGATCTATCTTGGGCTGTCAGTCAGGTATTCAAGTCCCATGCTATAATAGTGTTAGAGTCAATATCTTTTTTTAGTTTACTTAGTAGTTGCTTTAAAAATGCTAGTGCTCCTGCATTGGGTATGTATATGTTTAGGATGGATATTTCTTGTTGATTGATGAACCTTTTATCATTTATGTGGTGTCCTTATGCATCTTTTAAAATTTTTGACAACTTAAAGGTTACTTTGTCTGATATTAAGATTTCAACTCCTGCCTTCTTTTGTGATCCATTTACCTGGAAACTCGTTTTCCAACCTTTAACTTTGAGTCTGTTCACGTCCCTTGAAGTGAGATGAGTCTCTTGGATGCAGCAAATAATTCAATCATGGTTTCTTATCCAGTCCGCCATTCTGTGTCTTTTCAGTGGTGCATTTAGTCCATTCACTTTCAGGCTGATTATTGAAATGTAATTATTTATCCCTGTCATGATGTTCTTATAAAGGTTTTCCTTTGTTTGCTTGTTTTCTTTTGGCTTTAGAATTAATGTATGTGTGTGTTTTCAAGTTTCTTGTGGCTCTGTACTCTCTGTTGATTCTGTACTCTGCTGTTCTCTTGGGAAATGCGTGGTCAATATTTTTCCTCTTTCTTCTGTGCTTAATACCTTTTTAAGCATCTTCTGTAAAGCTGGTCTGGAAGCTGCATAATCCCTTAGGAATTGGATGTCTGAGAAGGAGTTTTACTCTCCATCACTGATGAAGCTGTGCTTGGCTGGATAGAAAATTCTTGGTTGAAATTGTTTATCTTTGAGGACTTTGAATATAGGGCTCCAGTACCTTCTTGCTTGTAGTATTCCTGCTGATAGGCCTGCTGCTATTCTGATTGATTTTCCCTGGTAGGTAGTCTGATCTTTCTCTCTTGCTGCCTTTAGGATTTTTTCTTTTGTGCCTACTCTGTGTAGGTGAATTACTATATGTCTATGGGTTGGTCTTCTCATTTGATGTCTTGTGGGGGTTCTCTGTATCTCTTGTGCTTGGCTGGTCACATCTCTGGTGAGATGGGGAAAGTTTTCTTGGACTACTTCCTGGAATACTTGCTCTAAGTTGTTCTCCATTTCCCTTTCTTCTTCTGGGATACCAATCAGGTATAGGCTCGGCCTCTTGATATAATTGCACATCTCTTGTAGGCTTTGTTCTTTCTTTCTGAGTCTTCTTTCTATGTTTTTTATGGATCGGTTTAATTCCATGTTCTAGTCTTCAAGTTCTGAGATTCTTTCTTCAGCTAGATTAATTCTGCTTTTTATGCTTGTCATCTTATTTATTTCCTGGATTAAATTTTTTATTGCCAAAATTTCTGTTACAAGTTCTTTCAGTGTTGCATCTTGTCTTTCTTGAGTCCTATTCACTCTTTCCAACCATTCTCTAATTCCTGTCAGATTCTATGGACAGTCTTTGATGAATTCCATTATTTGGGCACCAAGGTGTGATTTTTCAGGAGTTTTGTCTTCGGTACACTTGAAATTGCCTGAGGTCTTCCTTTGGCTTTTCATTTGTGACAGATCTCTTGTTTTTCTCTTTAGCTCTGTTATTCAGTGTCAGTGGGAGAGGCTTTCCCATCTGACATTTGCTCAGACCTCTATTCTTCCCTGTCTGAGCTCTGGATTTGTTCTATTTTGAAATAGGATGGTGGATGGAAAGTTTTGCTGTCTCTTAAAGTTTTTGAAATTCAAATAAAGTCGGGGATGGATTGCACTGATCTCTTTGGAGTTCTTCCTCCTGCTTTTCTGGCCACGCCCTTTGTCCCACAGCTAGATCAGGGTAGGGGGTGGGGTGCTTGGAACTCAGTACTCGACAGGTCCCTCTGAAGTTTGTGCTCTCAGGATATTCCCTTTGGGCCAAGATCAAGCCCTGGGTAGTTGATCTGCCAGTCTCAGAGATCGGATCTGTTAGTTCATAATGAACATATCAGAGCACCTTCTTGCCCCACCTTCATTATAGTGGTGGGGTGCCTCTCTTGTCCTCTTCTGTGGGAACTTGCCTCTGGACTCCATCTGTAGCCCCTTCCAGTGTCCTGCAAGGTGCTGAATTGATGAGGCAAAGCCTGGAGCAGTCTCTCTCCTGCTTCAAAGCCAAGGTAGTACCTGGGGCAGTAGTGTCTCCCTGAAGCTTTTCCAAAGGAACACTTCTGTTAGTTTTGAAAAAAACAATGATGCTCAGCTTCTGCAACCTGTAAAGAGCCAGGGATAAAGCAGAGAAGCTCCACCACCTGCTGCTGCACAAGGGTCCTGGACACTCACTCATGAGCCCTACTTAGGCACTCTCTCCCAGCGTTTTCTTGCCAGGGAAGGTTAGTTGATTTAAAAAAAAAAAAAGAAAGAAAAGAAAGAAAACATGGTGCTCAGCTTCTGCATCCTGGGAATCACTAGAGTCCAAGCCCAGATGCTGTGGCACCAGCTGCTGCACCAAGAGAGCCTTGGCCGCTAGCTCCCTATCCCTCACTCACTCAGCCACTCACACACCCACTCACTCACCAGCATATACACAAAATTTTTCCTACACTCACTCACTCACACAGGGACTTGCATAGTTCAACTGACTTGGCTGCCATCGTCCCCCTAATCTTTTCAATACATGGTTGTTGGTCACTTGAGTAACATTGTAGAAAACAAAATAATTTTGATTTATTCCTCATACTGTACACAAGATTAATTTGGAAAAAAACAAAGATCTATGAAAAGTAAAATAATAAATCTTCAATAAGAAGGAGAATACAAAAACAACTCCACAAACTTGAATCAGCAAATATTTGTTAGAGCAGAAATGCATACACTATAAAATGAAAATATTGATAAGTTGTACTTATTTGAAATTGAGATATTTTGTTCATTGAAATGAAGTCAGCCACAAAACTAAAAGAAGACATATAAAATGAATATGTCTAGTAAAGACTACATATCCAGAATATAATGAATGATAAAAATTATAATAATAAGACAATTAATACACTTTAAAAACTGAGAAACTTGAACAGCAAAAAGTAGATCTAAATGGCAAATAAGCATATTAAAAATGTGTACAACATCATTATGCATTAATTTGATGCAAATTAAAACCCCAGTGTTTTATCACCCCACTCCATAAGAAAGACTAAAATTAACAAGACTGACAATGCCAAGTGTTGATGAGAAACTAAATCAACTAAAACTCTGCTGCAGTGTTGGTAGGAATATAAATTGTTCAGCTACTTTGGACTTTTGAAAATGTTTTTTAAGTCAAAGTACACTTCTACTTTATGACCCAATAATTTCACTCTCAGGTATAACCCACAAAAGTACCAGTGCCTATATATTTCAGTAGTATGTACAAAATTATTTCTAGTGACCCCATTCATAGTGTTATAAAACTGGATACCCCAAGCCTATAATCCCAGCACTCTAAGAGGTGGTGAGAGGATTGCCTGAGCTCAGGAGTTCGAGACCACCCTGAGTAATATGGTGAGACCTCATCTCTACAATAAATCAAAAAATTAACCACGTGTGGTGGCACATGCCCGTGGTTCCAGCTACCTGGAAAGCTGAGGCAGAAAGATCACCTGAGCACAGCAGGTCGAAGCTGCAGTGACTGTGAGCAATGTGCCACTACATTTCAGCCTAGGTGACAGAGTGAGATTCTGACTCAAAAATAAATAAACAAATAAACAAACAAGCAAAAAAAAAAAAAAAACTGGAGACAACCAAACATCTATTATAAAGAGACTGGACAGATTTTAGTTTATTTATGAAATCAATAAAAAAGTATCACTGAAAAATATGGATGAGTCTCACAGAAAACATATTGAATGAAGGAAGCTAGGCATGCAAGTTATTGTCATGTCATTTCATTCATATAAAGTTTGAGACTACAAATATTTCATCTGTAATTTTTGAGGGCAGAATTATTGTTATCTCTGGGAAGGATCATAAAAGAACCTTCTGGAGTGATGTGTATTTTATGTAAGTGTGATAGTTACATTGATGTATATTGTTTCATATTAAGCTGAACATTTAAGGTTTATGCGCTTTCCTGAAATTACAGTACATTTTTAAGAAAGGTGATCATTAAATGAAGTATAGTACCATATGTTTGTTTGAAAATCAAGGTATGCTTGTGTTTGCAAGCTGTGTGCTATGTTATATAAAAATCTGGACTGAGTAAATTGGGCTTTTGTTGAACTCTGGTTTTCAGCAAATTAATTAGGATGTGTCACAGTGGTATTTTTTTGTTTTGTATTTTTTTTTTCTGCTTCAGATTTGTTAAGCTTTATGTGCTTATGGGTTTGTGATTTTATTAAATTTGGAAAAAATAATGTAACTCTTTCTTAAAGCATTTTTTTTCTGTCTCTCCCCTCTCTTCTTTAATTTCGTGTGTCTAATTACATCAGAAATTGTCCTACAAGTCACTGATGCTCTGTTCTATATATTTTATTTTGGATACTTTTTGTGTCCACCACATCTTCAGGTTTACTAATCTTTTCTTCTGAAATATTTAGTTTAATCTGTTGTTAATATCATTAATATACTTTTTAGATATTGTATTTTTATCTCTAAAAGTTCAATTTTTTTCTTTTTTTATATATTTCATTTCTCTCTTTGTCTTGTTCTTATTTTCATCTACTTCTTTTAATTTTTGGTCCATATTTATAATAACTGCTCTCATGTCTTTGCTAATTACATCATTGGTTATTTCTAGATTCGTTAATACTTGTTAATTGTTCTCTCATATATTCATACTTCTTTGCATGCCTATCAATTTTTTATTGTATACTGTTTGTTTTATACTTTTTATTATTTATTTTTACATTGCACAGTATGTCTTTAAATAGTATTGCACTCTTTATGCTGGTATGCATTTGAGTTATTGGGGATCAGGTAGTTTCTTTCCAGGTCAGTTTTTATACCTGGTTAACATGAGCTTAGAGCACTCTTTAGTCTAGTGCTGATTTGTCTCCATATCTAGGGTGATATCTCTATCAGAGACGTTCTAAGTTCCATGATTTTTTCTTTCAACTCTGGCTTTTGAGAATACAAAATATACCCTTTGCTGTATGAACTCAGGACATTGTTTGACCCATTATTTTTGGTGTATGTGTGTGTGTGTTTCCAGTGTTGTTGAGTTATTTCTTTTTTTTTTTTTTTTTTTGAGTTGGAGTCTCACTCTGTCACCCAGACGGGAGTGCAGTGGCCACTCCCGGCCACCGCAGCCTCAACCTGTTGGGCTCCGGCGATCCTTCCTCCTCAGCCTTCCAAGTAGCCAGAATTACAGGCATGCGCTACCACGGCTGATTTTTTGATTTATTGTAGAGATGAGGTCTTGCCTGCCCAGGCGGGTCTCGAACCCGCGGGTTCAGGCAATCCACTCACCTGTCTCCCAAAGGCGTGGGATTACAGACTGAGCCACCGAACCCAGCTGAGTTATTTCTTAATCATGTGCAATCAATAGCTTAGAACTTAACAGGACTTCAGATCTCCAATGCAGTCTCTGTCTCCCAATCTCTCTTTCTCTCTGTGTGTCTCTTTCTGCCTTTCTGTGTGTATGTGTGTTTCTGTTCGTATCCCTAAGCTCTAATCTCTTTTTCCCTACCCTCCAACTTCTGAGGTTTGTTTGACTTTCTCATCTATGTCTGTTGTTGCCTTGAAATAGGCCTGCACTGCCTGCCACACAATAACTAAGAACCAATGTTACATGTAGTTGTCTGGTTTCCTGCTGATTAAGATGGGAGGGTAAATCCAATACTAGTTATTCTTCAGTGAAGTGGAAGTCTATATACATTCACTTTTATAACCTATTGAAAGATTATGAATACCAAGTGCTACTAACACTTGTTTCCAAGTCATATGATTGTCCATTTTGTTATGTTTTTGATGGCTTCTTTTGTTTTTGCCTTCTTACATAAATCAACAAATATACCTATTCTAGAGAAATGAAGTTAATATTTACTGAAATAAGGTGAGATTTTTGCTAATTTTCTTTTCTTTACTTTCTCTTTGTTCTTTAGTAGACTTAAAATTGGAAAATCATCACTGTCTGCTATAATGATTATAGACTTGGCTGATGGAACAACTGGATCTGAATTTTAGTCATGCTACTTACTAGCTCTGTAATCTTGGGGAATCCGCATAACTCTTCTGATACTCATTTTCTTCAGCTATAAAATGGAGACAACATATGAATACTAAGTTTTAAATATTTGCTCTTTGAAATAATTAATTTATTAAATGGAAAATAATGTCTTGCCTATAGTTGAAACAAAAAATAAGGCATCAAAATCTGTGTTCTAAAGAACTGGATAGGGCAAAAAAACCTCATATAGGAACAGCATGAAATAGAAAAAATAACACAGAACTTATGTGTAGGAGTGCACTGATCAAAAGTACCTTTGTGGAAAATTTACTTGTTCTAGGTAAGCCTCACTTTTCTCATTTTTATAGCAAAATGATTTAAGCTGATAATTTTAAGTCATTTCAAAAAATGAAATTATATGATCTGAGACCATTAATAGTATATCTTAACAAACTGACCTAAATGGTCACATATAAAGTTTAGTTTTTTGCTAGTTGTTTATTATTATTATTATCATCATCATCATCATCATCAACAGCCAGGAGTAGATTTTTGTGAATATTGTTGTCATAAAAAAGGTTATTGTTTTATTGTTTCTTGTATTTTAAATTTAAAAATTTATCTTCTTTTTGGGTCTTACCATGTGAAAGATTTTATTAGTTTATTTTTATCTGTGAACCATTTCTTTTGCTTACTTCTCTACCTTTCCCTGAATGGAGGCGGGGGTCTCTGCTGGGACATTGTTGAATAATTTTCTCCCAGTATTTCCAATATAGAACAGAGATCCTAGGACTTACTCTCCGAAATTTCAAAACAGAAATTAATGAGCCTGTAAAACCTCATCTGAAGTTAAATGCTTTTTTTTCACAGCACTTAACCACAAGGTATTGTAAAGCCACATGGGAGGTAGGAAAAAAGTTATGAAAAACAGAGACCACTTACATTTGTGTTAATTCAAAATGTAGACACTCCTCATGCGATGTTTATTGTTTTCTTCCCATGTCATTATGCTACTGAGATCTTGAAAGCTGATAATAAAAATGCATACCTATAAAAGCCTCTCTTTTCTTTTATCTGATGTAATTATGGTATACAAAAGTTTAAAAAAAACACACTTTTTATTTCAATGCTATCATTTGGTAATTACATTATCATTCAGGAGACTGTGTCCTTTTTTCCTGCAATGCTTCCATCTAACACACACTTGCCTTGTATTCAATGTCCTCTCAGTTTCTTCAAAACCCTGACCAAGAAGGAGATCACATTAGTTTTAAGAACCTGAATAGGCAAATCGAAAAGTAGATTTAGTATCTTTCCTAAATAAGCTGGGCAATCTTAAAATTGAAATCACAGGCACCCAAGTCAGGATGCACCATTTCAACAGAACTGGACGGGATTGATATTTACAGCCAAGGTAACAACAAACTAACCAAAGAGATAACAAAGGAGAATTGGAGTAAAGGTGCAAGAAGAAAAAAAACCTTGAGTTCCAAGATAATAATGCAGAAAAATTTACCAATATTTTTAAAAATAAAAAATATTAGATATTTTAATAAAATATTATGTCTTTTTCTTTCTTCTGATGCAATGAGTGTATACAAGTTTATACCTATAAAACTTACAAGCAAACCTACATTGTAACAGATTCTCTATATTAACTGTTTTAGCCTCTTTAATGCTGCTTTAACCTAAAAATGACCCCCTACATAGTTTTTCAGTTCTCAGAGGTTGTGATTTTCCTGGAACTAAAGGCCTACACCCTTGGTTTCCATAACTAAGTGCCTATACCCTTAGTTTTCCCAGTTATTGGAAACTCCCTAACCACAAGTACTGCAGTTCTTTGTATACGTTTGCACATTTTGCTGTTTGATTTTAATAGTCTTTGTGTTCATGCTGTATGCCATGTAACTTAATGTAACTTATGTTTGCACCCCATGCTATGTAGCCTATTCAGTAGTTTTTGCCTATAAAAACTTTTTCCCTGCTTTATTTGGAGCCAAGAGTTGTTGGAGGCATGAGTCCCTCTCGGTCACCAGCATATTAAAGGTCTCATAATCTGACTTTGCATGTTGACAACACTATTCTCACACTCTGGACACAATAATACCACTATTTTGATATGGAAAACATATACTTGTTATTCCATTATCTGCTTTTCAATATCTGCATGGGACAAAGTGAAGTGAAGATGTGAGAGGATCTATTATTTTAAGCTTTCATCTTCATTACTCAGAAAATACTAATTAGTAGAACTAAAGAATATATATTTTCTTTATTTTTTAAAATTTTAAAGATGTGGTGTATAATTCAAGATTAGGCAGGTAAGTGATCTTTAAACAGGAAAAGTTTGGGCCTCCCTTTGGTCCCCACTTTGCCTGGTTTGAGATTAGGCACCTTATTAAAGTTATGTGCACTCCCCAATTCCTCTCCTGGCAGTGTCCTGCTCATGACAATCCCTTTCTTATAGTATTATGATAAATATTCAGGGTCCACTTGTGAGTGAGAAATGTGATACTCAGTTCTTTGTTTCTGTGATAGATCACTGAGTATTGTAGACTCTAAATCCAACAAAGTTGCTGCGAAGTCCATAATTGTGTCCTTCTTTATAGATGCATAATATTCCATAATGTATATGTACCAATTTTTTTTTATTCAGTACACTTTCAATGGGCAGCATGGTTGGTTCCATGTTTTTGTTATTGTGAATAATGATGTGATAAACATGTTTGTGCATGATTTGTATTCCTTTGGGTATATTCTCAGAATGGAGCTTGCTGGGTTGTATGGAAGGACAATTTATAGATCTTTTAGTAATTACCACAGAGGATTTCCACAGAGGTTGCATTAATTTATACTCCCACCAATAGTGTGGAAGCATTCCCTTTTCCCCACATTCTTTCTAGCATCTGTTGTATTTTGAGTTATTGGGGATGGCTATCCTGACCAGAGTTAGGAGGTATCTCTGTGTGGTTTTAATTTGCATTTCTTTGATGATTGGTGTGGCTGAGCTTTTTTTTTTTTTTTATGTATCTGTTGGCTGCTCATATATCTTCTTTTGAGAAGTATCTATTCATATTTTTGCCCACTTTTTTATAGGGCTGTTTGCTTTTTCCTTTCAGCACATTTGAATTCCTTGTAGATCCTGGATGTCAGGCCTTTGAAAAATACACAGTTGGCAAATATGTTTTCCCATTTTGTGGGCTGTATCCTCACTCTTGATGGTATCTTTTGCTTTGCAGAATTTTTTCAGTTTGATGAGGTCCTACTTGTTTATCTTATCTCTTATGGTATGGGCATTTGGGATTTTGATCAGGAATTGGTTGCCTATTTCAATTTCTGAAAGGGTGTCTCCTGCATTTTCTAAGATTTGTATAGTTTGAGGTTTTACATTTAGGTCTTTGATCCATTTAGAAATGATTTTTGTGTGTGGTGATAGGTAGGGGTCTCGTTTCAATCTTCTGCATGCAGCCAGTTTTCTCAGCATGATTTACTGAATGGGTTCTCTTTTCCCCACTGGTTGGTGATGGAGACTTTGTCAAAGATGAGTTTTTGAGAAATTAAGGTTTTGCTTCCAGAATCTCTATCCTCTATTCTTGTACCAATACCAGGCTGTTTTAATTATTGTAGACTTATAGTAACGTTTAAAGTTGAGAAGAATGATGTCAGTAATTTAATGGGTATTGTGTTAAATCAGATTGCCTATGGTAGGATGGACATCCTAATAATGTTGATTTTTCCAATTCATGAGCATAGAGCATTTTTTCATTTGTCTGTGTCTTCTTTGATTTCTTTGAGTAGTGTTTTGTAGTTTTCATTGTAAAGGTCTTCCACATCGCTGGTTAGGAAGATGCTGAAGTATTTCATTTTTTGTGTGTGGCTATTGTGAAGGGATTGTGCTTTTTATTTAGTTCCTCTGCATGTTGTTGTCAGTGTGTAAGAATATGACTGTTGCCGGGCTCAGTGGCTCAGCCGGTAATCCCGCACTTTGGGAGGCCGAGGTGAGTGGATTGCCTGAGCCCGCGGGTTCAAGACCAACCTGGGCAACTTGGCAAGCCTTCATCTCTACAATAAATAAATAAAAAAATTAGCCGGGTGTGGCAGTGCACACCTATAGTTCCAGCTACTTGGAAGGCTGAGGCGGAAGGATCACCAGAGCCCAGCAGGTCAAGGCTGCGGTGGCCGGAAGCATGCCACTGCACTCCAGTTTGGGCGACAGAGTGAGACTCCAATTCAGAAAAAAAAAAGAATATGACTATCTTTTGCATATTTATTTTGTACCCTGCGACTTTGTTAAAGACCTTCATCAGTGCAAGCAGATTTTTGACAGATTCTCTTGGATTTTTGAGGTATAGGATCATATCCTCAGCAAAAAGGGTAACTTAACTTCTTTTCCTATTTGTATGCCCCTGATTTCCTTCTCTTGTCTGATTGCTCTAGCTAGGACTGCCAAGACTTTGTTAAACAGGAAGGGTAAGAGTAGGCAGACTTGTCTTGTTCTGGATTTTAGGGAAACAGCTTTCAATATGTCTGTTTAGGAATATGTTGGCTGTGGGTTTATTGAAAATGGCAGTTCATATTTTGTGGTATGTTCCTTCTATGCCTAGGTGTTCAAGGATTTTTATCAAGAAGGATGCTGAATTTTATCCAAAGCTTTTTCTGCATCTAATTATGTAATCATGTGGTTATTGTTTTTATATCTATTGATGTATTTAATTACATTTATAGTCTTGCATATTTTTTTTCTTTTTTTTTTTTTGAGTTGGAGTCTCACTCAGTCGCCCAGACTGGAGTGCAGTGGCCACTCCCGGCCACCACAGCCTCGCCTGCTGGGCTCCAGCGATCCTTCCGCCTCAGGCTTCCGAGTAGCTGGAATTACAGGCATGCACTACCACGCCCGGCTGATTTTTTGATTTATTGTAGAGATGAGGTCTCACTGTCAGGCGGGTCTCGAACCCGCGGGCTCAGGCAATCCACTCACCTCAGCCTCCCAAAGGCGCAGGATTACAGGCTGAGCCACTGAGCCCGGCTATCTTGCATATTTTGAATCTGTCCTGCATCCTGCATGTGAAGCCTGCTTGGTCATGGTGGATGTGTTGTTGGATCCAGTTCGGTAGAATCTTGTTGAGAATTTTTGCATCTATGTTCATCAGGGATATTGACCTGTAGTTCTCTTCTTTGTTGGATCTTTAACTGGTTTGGTTATCAATGTGATGTTAGCTTCACAAAATGACTTGAGGAGAGTTCCATTTTTCTTCATTGTCTGGAATATTTTCAATAGGATTGGTATCAGCTCCTCCTTGTGTATTATGTAGAATTCTACTGAAAAACCATTTCGTTCAGGTTTTTATTTTTTTTCTGTAGGTGGTTCTTATAACAGAATCAATTTCCTGGGTTGATATTGATCTATTTAGGCTCTCAATTTCTTCTTGTTTCAACCTTGGGAAGTTGTGTGATGTCACAAAATCCTCCATTTTATTTAGTTTTTTGAGTTTGTTTCCCTACAGGTGTGCAAATTAATCTCTGATACTCATATATTTCTTCGTGATCAGTTGTGATTTGATCGTTTGTGTTTCTGATTGTGTTTATTTGGATTTTTTCTCTCTTTTCCTGGTCAATCTGTCTAGGGGTCCATCAATCTTGTTTATCATTTCAAAAAAAGCTTTTATTTCATTTATTTTTTTCTATGACATTATGTCTCCTATATCCTGTATTTGGGCTTTTACTTTGGTGTCCTGGATTCTTCTGCTGAATTAGGGTTTTGATGGTCTTGTCTTTCCAACTTCCTTAGGTGATTTGTTAGGCCTTAACTTGTGATTTTTCAATTTTCTTGATGTGCGTTTGTAGAAATACAAATTACCCCCTTAGTGCTGATTTTATTGTATCCCAGAGGTTTTGGTAAGATATTTCTTTGTTTTAATTTGCTTCCAGGAATCTTTTGATTTCTATTTTGATTTGTGTGCTGACCCAGAAGTTGTTCAGCATCATGTTATTTAGTATCCATGTCTTTGTGGGTTTGGGGGAATTTTGTTGGTGCTGATGTTTATTTTTGGCCCACTGTAGTCTGAGAAGATGCATGGCAGT
Source organism: Carlito syrichta (assembly GCF_000164805.1). Lineage (NCBI taxonomy): Eukaryota > Metazoa > Chordata > Mammalia > Primates > Tarsiidae > Carlito > Carlito syrichta. Next base: position 102,268 of record NW_007258850.1, read on the forward strand.
ATTTCAATCTTATGATATTTGTTTATGCTTGATTTATGAATAAGTGCATAGTTTATCTTGGAGTAACTTCTGTGAAGTGATGAGTAGAATGTATATTTCTTGGTTTTTTGTTGGAATGTTCAGTACATATCTTTTAAGTTCATTTAATCATGTCTCAAGTAAGGTTCGGGATCTCCTTGTTGATTTTTTTTGTCTCAATAATCTATCTGGGGTTGTTAGTGGGGTATGTAAGTCCCTAACCATAATAGTGTCAGAGTCAACATCTCTTTTTTTGTTTACTTAGTAGCTGTATTATAAAAGCTACTGCTCCTGTGTTTGGTGAATATATGTTTAGAATGTATGTTTCTTCTTGATGAATTGAACTTTTATCATTATGTAGTTCCTTTGGTACCTTTTAAAATTTTTGATAGCTTAAAGGTTGTTTTGTCTTATATTAAGATTGCAACTCTTGCCTTCTTTTGTGTTCTGCTCACCTGAAAATTTGTTTTCCAGTCTCTAGCTTTGAGTTTATTAGTGTCCTTTGTAGTGAGATGTGTTTCCTGAAGACAGTATATTGGTGGGTTGTGTTTTTTTAATCCAGTTTGCTGTTACATGTCTTTTCAGTGGCTCAATTAGTCCATTCATGTTCAGACTGATTATTGTGATGCGAGAGTTTATCCTTATCATGAGGCTCTTAGAAAGTTCTTAGATTTTGTTACTGTTTATGTGATTTTTTTGATTTTATTTTGTTTGGGGATTTGATATATGTGCATGTTTTCAATTTTGCAATCACGATGCATGCTGTGTTGATTCTTTGTTTTCCTGCATTCTTTGGAAAAGCATGGTCATTCTTTTTTTTTTTTCTTCTATGCTTTATAGCTTCTAAAGTTTCTCCTGTAGAGCTGGTATGAAGGCATTATACACTCTTAGGGATTGAATGTCTGGGAAGAATTTTGATTTTCCACCACTTATGAAGCTTAGCTTAGCTGGGTAGGAAATTCTTGCCTGGAATTGTTTATTCTTGATAACATTGAGAATTGGACTCCAGTCTCTTTCAGCCTGTAGTTTCTGTAGGTAAGTTTGCTGCATTATTCTAACTAGTCTTCCCTGGTTGGTAGTCTGACTCTTCTCTCTTGCTGCCTTTTGGATTTTTCTTTTATACCTACTTTGTGTAAGCAAATTACTATATGTCTAAGAATTGGTCTTCTCATTTGATTGCTTGTAGTGATTCTTTGAATCTCTTGTTTTTGGATGGTCATGTGTCTGATGAGATGAAGAAAGTTTTCTTGGATAACTTCATGAACTGTTTTTCCAAGGTGAATTCTGTCTCTCTTCCTGCCTCAGGAATGCCAATCAGGTATAAGTTTGGCCTCTTAATATAATTACACATCTCTTGGTGGCTTTGTTCCATTGTTTTAAGCTTCTTTTCTATGCTCTTAATAGTCTGGGTTAGTTCCATATTTTGTTCTTCAAGCTCGAGATTTTTCCTTCTGTTTGGTTAATTCAGCTTTCCATGCTTGTCAGTTATTTATTTATTTATTTGTTTTACTGTATTCTTTATTACTACCATCTCAGTTATCAACTCTTTCATTCTTTCCTCTTTGCTTTCTTCAATTTTATTCATTATCTCCATCAATACCATGATAACTGTATTAGTGGTTTGAGACTAGTCGTTTTGGGGACTCTTCATTGTTAGAGTTCTAAAGTCTGTATTCTCAGGAGTTGTCTTTCCAGGGGTCTATTTTTCCATTGATTTTTCTTCATTGTTGATGAGTCCCCCCCCCCAACACACACTCTTTAATTCTATTGCTCAGTAATTGAGAGTATAGATTTCACTTCTGTTTGCTCAACTCTCTAGTCTTCCTTATATAGAGCTTCTGAATTTGACCATTTTGAAGCTGGACCAGAGGTGGGGGGACTGTGCTGTCTTTTTGCAGTTTTGAGATTTGATTAAGGTGTAATGGAGGGTGCTACAGTTCAGAAGCTTCAGTTCAGAAGCTACCTGCAGATCACAGTATCCACTCACTGGGGTGTGGGCCCCCTGGTACCCATTTTCTACCACCTTACAGTATGTTCATGTGGTGGGAGTATATGTATACTCCCTGAAACCAATATGAGACTTGAGAAAGGAAAAGAACAGAGAAAGAAAGAAGAGAGGAAAAAAGAAAAACAAAGAGAAAGGAGAATAAGGTAAACAGACAGGCAAGTCAATGAGCAGACAGTCAAAAACACAAATAAGCAAAAATAAACAACAAAAATAATTGAAGATACATTCACCTTCAAATGTACCCAAATGCAAAAAAAGAGCAAGGAAAAGGGGCATAAAATCAGAAGACACACGCAGAAAGATATATATGGAGACAGTGAGCAAAAAACAAAATGAGTTCTCTCTTGTAGTCATTTCTGGAACTTCAGATTCTGTTCCTCTTTTTTTTTTTTTTTTTAATTAGCTGGCATGTCCCAAACACTGAGCACAGTAGAGAGTGAGATCTGGTCTGTAGACCCTCCCCTCTGTTCTCATGTGGGTCAGATGACCCATGGGCTGCTGGCTGAGGGAGGGGATATTGAATCATATCAAGACTCACTCCAACTTGCCTGTCACTAGGTTTCCCACTCTGATTCCATGCATCTGTGTTTGGTCCAATGTGGGGGTGGGGCACCTGTCTCTCCAGTATCATGCACTTGGAGTATTCTCTCAGGACCATCTATGGTTGATCCCAGAGTAGTGTGGAGATCGCCCCTCAGTCTCAGAATGCAAACTGCTCAGTATTGGGTAAGTTAAAACAGATCTCTGCCCAGGTTCTGGGTCAGGGAAAATGATATCAACTTATGTCTTCTCTGCAGGCCAGGCTCAGCTCCAGATTTCTTCCCCTCGCTTTCTCCATGATCCCCATGCCAATGCCAAGCCTGTTGTCACAGGTAATGGTGTGTGTCAGGTGCCAGGTGCCAAGTGGTGGATAATTTCTGCTGTCTTTTTCGAGGGATACCCCAAGAATGGTGGATGTTCCTGCACACAAGGGGTACCAAATCAGAGCAATGGTAAATTGCAGCCATTTCTTCAGGGGAGTCCCAGGTACTTGATCTTGTATCCCCCCTCAGTCAGACATACATTCACCCACTTGCACATGTGCACACATGCACACACACACATATACACATGCAGATTTGTTTTTATGCACACTCACCCATGCATACAGTCATACAGTACAACTGGTTTTGTCACCATCTTGCCCTCCCTCTATATAAACACTTTCTAATCAATAATAAAAAGACAAAACTAACTTAGTGAAAAAGAAAAATATTATCCAACTTAAAAATATACAGAAATCTAAATAAATATTTCTCAAAAGAAAATATATATCTCTAAGAAAAACATTCGATATTATTAGTCTTTAGGGAAATGTAAAGCAAAACCATGATAAGAAGTCACCTCATAGTCAATAAAATGACTATTATATATATGTATACACATATATATATTTTAAGACACATGTCTTAGTCTGTTACAGTATACTGGAGAATTTATAAAGAGCAGAAATTTATTTCTCACAATCTGGAGACTGGAAAGTTCAAGACCAAGGTGATGTTATTTGGTTTGGGGAGGGCCATCTTGCTGTGTCCTCACTTGGCTGAAGACGGAGGGGCAAATTGGCTGCAAGATGTCTCTTTTAAAATGACCTTCGTCTTATAAACAAGGAGAGTGCAGCCCTCATGGCCTAATCACCTCTTTGAAGTCCACCCCTTAATACTATTACATTGATTACACCTGAATTTTGCCAGAAATTAAGTTTCATCATGAATTTTTGCAGGGGACAAAAACATTCAAAGCACAGCAAAAGGAAATTACAATTGTTGGTGAGGATGTGGGGAGATTGAATGCCCTGCACACTGTTGGTAAGAATGTAAAATTGTACAGCTGCCTCTGAAAACAGTCTGGCTGTAACTCAAAAAGTTAAACATACAGTTACCATATGATCCAGCAATTCTACTCCTAGGTTTATGACCTAGATGGCCTTAAATTTCTTCTCAGCTTGATGAAACCTTAGCTAGACTTTTTCCTGAGTATATGTCACTGAACTCCCTTTTCTTAGAGCATTTGCTTTAGAAAACTTGCAATTTTTCCCCTTCTTTCTTGAGATATAACTTATTTTCCTAGCCTCTCATCAGTTTCAGAATCCAGGAATGTCTTTCTCAGGGCCCTAGGAGCCATCCCTCTGAAATATAATCACTGAAGGAATTAGTGCTTCTGCCTGGCAGGGTAAGAGCCTAACTTCAATGAAGGACAGTTAGCAAAAATAGATGAACTAATCACATTGACAACCTCTCTTCGAATGTCCAACAGTACTTTTCTACCAGTTCATTCCAGCATTTTAAAAGCATTGATTATGCAGGTACCCTTGTTGATGAAGTGTGCCACTACCTCCCCTAGCCATTTCCTTCAAGTGCCAATTCCTTTCTTATAGTATTATAATTGTTCAAGGTTCACTTATGAGGGAGAACATGTGGTACTCTGTTCTTTGTTTCTGATAGATCACTGAGTATGGTCAACTCTAAATCCATCCAAATTTCTGCAAATTCCATTTGTTCATCCTTCTTTATGGCTGTATAATATTCCACTGAGTATATGTACCACATTTTTTATCCAGTCCAGCATCAGTGGGCAGCGTGGTTGGTTCCATGTTTTTGCTATTGTGAATAGAGCTGCAATAAATATGTGTGTTTATTGCACCCACCCTCTTGATGGTTTCTATTGCTTTGCAGAAGCTCGTCAGCTTGATGAGGTCCCACTTGTCTATCTTATTTCTAATGGTATGGGCACTTAGGGTTCTGATCAGGAATCGGATGCCAGTTCCAATTTCCATAAGGGTGTCTCCTGCATTTTCTAAGATTCTTATAGTAAGAAACCATCAAGAGAGCAGGGAGACAGCACACAGAATGTAAAAAATTATTTGCCAACTGTATATCTGACAGAGTCCTAATATCTAGGATCTACATGGAACTCAAATGCGCCAAAAGGAAAAAAACAAACAGCCCCATTAAAAAGTGGACAAAAGATGAGTAGACACTTCTCAAAAGAAGATATACAGGCAGCCAACAGACACATGAAAAAGTGCTCAGTCTCACTCATCATCAGAGAAATGCAAATCAAAACCACATTGAGATATGACTTAACGGCCGGTAAGAATGGCCATCATTAATAAAACAAACAAGCTGGACTTGGTGGCTCAGCCTGTAATCCCACGCTTTGGGAGGCTGAGGTGAGTGAATTGCCTGAGCCCGCGGGTTCCAGACCCACCTGGACAACTTGGTGAGACCTCATCTCCACAAGAAAACAAAAATTAGCCGGGCGTGGTAGCGTGCGCCTGTAGTTCCGGCTACTCTGAAGGCTGAGGCGGAAGGATTGCCGGAGCCCAGCAAGTCGAGGCTGCGGTGGCCGGGAGCGGCCACTGCACTCCAGTCTAGGTGACAGAGTGAGACTCTAACTCAAAAAAATAAATAAATAAACAAACAAATAAATAAATAAATAAAACAGATACTGGCAAGGATGCGAAGAAAAAGGAACGCTTAACACTGCTGCTGGAAGTGCAAACTAGTGCAAACTCTTTGGAAGACAGTGTGGCTATTTCTGAAAGAACTAGACATTGACCTTCCATATGACCCAGCAACTTCCCTATTGGGAATATACCCGGAGGAAATCAAATCAGTCTACAAAAAAATATACCTGCACACACATATTTATTGCAGCTTTATTCACAATAGCAAAAACATGGAACCAACCATGCTGCCCACTGATGCTGGACTGGACAAAAAAATGTGGTACATATACTCAGTGGAATATTATACAGTCATAAAGAAGGATGCACAAATGGACTTTGCAGAAATTTGGATGGATTTAGAGTTGACCATACTCAGTGATCTATCAGAAACAAAGAACAGAGTACCACATGTTCTCCCTCATAAGTGGACCTTGAACAATTATAATACTATAAGAAAGGAATTGGCACTTGAAGGAAATGGCTAGGGGAGGTAGTGGCACACCTCATCAACAAAGGTACCTGCATAATCAATGTTTGTATACCTAAACCCTGAATTATACCCCACATCTTTATAATAAAACAAGAGAAAAAAAGTCCACCTATTCTTTGTGCCAGAAGACTTGAGTTCAATTTTGCCTACCTTTAGCAAGTGTCTTGAATAAAGTTTTCCTTGCCTGTTTAATTCCATCATGTGGATTTTTTCTTTAACATATATGTCCAAAGAAAAATGAAAGACACGTTTACACAAAAGCTTGTGCATGAATGTTCATAGCAGTTTTAATTATAATAACCCGAAAGCTCTATTCGGGCTGAAATGATTAAAATTCCATTAACTGATGCATGGACAAATGTAATATGATATATCCATACAATGGGCTTTGTTTGTCAAAAAGAAAAAAAGAACTAATATGAGCAAGAGCCCAGCTGATCCTGCAAGTATCATGCTAAGCAAAGGAAGCCAGTTACAGAAGACAACATATTGTTCTATTCCATTTACATAACGTGTCCAGGATAAAGAGATTGTCCAACATAGAGAAGTAAGGTAAATTGCTTGTTGCTTGTGGTTAGGGAGCTGAGGGGCGATGAGGAAGTGATGGGAACAACATTTCTTTTAAGGGAGACAGAAGTATTCTAAAATTAGATAATGGCATTGACTGCACAACACTGGTAATAAATTATATGCCATGTGAATTATATATTAAAACATTTTTTTGTTTTTTTTTTCCCATACTGACATTCTCTATCGTACACTGATTTGCTTTTCTTTATTATCTTACGTATCACATATGTATTTCCTCATTTGTTCATTGTCTGCCTTAAAGCCAGATACAAAGTTGGGTCTAAACAGGGTTTTTGTTTGTTTTATTTAGTGATTCTAAGTCTTGAGAGTGTCAGGCACACAAAAGAGTGAATTAACCTAGATAAAGCAAAAGCAGAGACAAGGTTTATTTTGGGAAAATTCCTGTGGCACAGGAGTGGGGCTGAGAAAATATAAGATGAAGGAGGAAAGCAAAACAGAAGGATGAGTTTCAGGGTTGCTTCCCACTGTGGAAAATGTTGCTTGCTATAACTGGGAACTTCTGTGGAGATTAATATATGGAATCTCACAATTGCCCATAAAAAGAGCAAAAAAGGGAGTATTTATCATCAGCTCTTCTCTCCCACCATGTACAAATTGTCCCACTAGGGTGTTCACTGCCTTGAGCTTTTAGTAAAGCATGCATAAGTGCAAAGTAGGTTTATGCAGGTTTCCCTGCAGTGAGTAATAAAAGCCCAAGAGAAGAATACCAGAAAGAGTGGCTTTGGTGAGGCAAAGTGCTATTAGTTTACATTTCCATGAATCAGCTTGCTTCAGCAAGTGAAATAGGGCAAAAAAAGTGTCCAACATGCCAATCAAACTTTATGAATGCCTTGGTTTCCCTGATCCTATTTAAACGAACACGGTCAGTAACACTAGAAGAATCTAAGACATTCACTGGAGTACTGGATCACTATCTCTAGTATTTCCCTTCATTTTTCTGTTCCAAAGAAGTACTTTTCTTTGTTCTTGCTTTCTCTGGCTCTTCAACATCTTCAACATCTGCTTCTTCCCCCATGCCCTGCTTTTATTTGGACTGTTTATTCAGACAGAATAATCTCCAAATCTCTGAACACTCCAAAAAGCCTCCTATAAAAGTCAAAGATTAAAGAAAATTCAATATATCCTGAGAGATTTCACTTATTCTGTTGATGGTAGGTGATAAATCAAACAAAATTGGATAACTTTTGGTAAGTGGGACATTTTCCATATATACTGAAACATTTAGACTGTAGTTAAAACTCTATTGAATGTGCATTGAATACTGAGAATGTAAGTAAAATCTTCCATCTTGCCTTAATTATCTATTTCTGATACAAAATAATAAACAACTTTCTTAGTTCAGCAATCTGTGCATTTATGAAAGCCTAAGTGTAAATGAGTGACTTTACCAGTATCTACGTCTCTTACTGATAATACTCTGGGATCATGGGCTTATGTGAGAAGGGGTGTAGTGTGTTCAAAGGAGCCCTGAGGGTCCTTGCCTTTTGGAAAATGCAGAAGATGCAACCCTAACATCTCAATTAATAAACTTTCATTCGAACTAAAATGCCACCTAGTCCTAATATCTGAGTTCTTTTTTTTTTTTTTTTTGGAGTTGGAGTCTCACTCTGTCACCCCTACTAGAGTGCAGTGGCTGCTCCCAACCACCGCAGCCTCAACCTGCTGGGCTCCGGCGATCCTTCCACCTCAGCCTTCCAAGTAGCAAGTTCTTAATATTTTTAACTATTCCACATAGTCCAGACATTTTGCTGATGTTTGCTTTACAGACATATAGAATCATTTCAGAATGAATGAGTTTTCAAATAGTAAAACTGATTACAGTCTTGCACAGTTGACCTTTTTGCAGGGCTGGGGGTAGTTAACACTAGATCTTGAGTCACTAAGTTTTTACACAGATTGATGTGAGGGTCTTCTTAAACTTATGAAAATATCAACTAGTTAATATTTTGATATATTTTTAAATATTTCTATACATATGTGAATTCACATAATATTATGGTAATAAACATTATATAACACATTCTATGTAATTAAAATCAGGGTTAATCTGTGATTTGTTGAAATGTACTTCTTATAAATATACTCATATTCCACCAGCGAATGCATTATTCTAAGTTCTGAAAGTTGTCTAAATAGTATGTGCACTATTTTCCCCTAAAAGGCACATATTCCTCAGTTATTATCTGTGATACAAGACGAGTTCATGCAGTTTTGGAGAAGAATATTTTTCATACTACCATTACTTTGATATATTTTATAAGGTACTTGTCATAGAGTTGAAATATATTTAAAAATATAGTGGCTATATCACAAATCACATGTGGGACTTTAATCACTTACAACTTTGGAATTTATGTAAGAAAATACATTTTAATCTTAACAACCTCTTTCTAGAGAAATACAGGGTTTTTTGATATGCTTCATATTGAATCCTCATAATCAATAGATTAAATTATTAGTGCATTACTAGTTCCACTGTTATTTCAAATTTATTTTGTAATGCCTGATATGAGAATCAATTATAAGAGCTATGATGTTTTAAATTCATATATAATCATCCAGCTATCAGCTCAGGCTAAGGTAGTATATATACAGGGAGCATGTTTGACATTTATGAAGGAAGAACCCTGTGAAATGTGAAGTGTCTGGACTCAGGGAACCAATCAGTTTCTTTCTGACAGTTTCAGGTGAATTGTAAGCAAATATCATCTCCCAACTTGAACAATAGTAAATTGGTAAGACGTGTTTCCACAACACTTGAGGTTTCTTTGTTAGAGAAACAAAATCCTCTTACATATTATTATTAGCCTACATTTTTTCTGTTTGCTATCAGTGAAGTACACCATTATATTTTCATTCATACTGTAGAATTTGATACCAGGTTTAATAATTCCCTACCCCTCAATAGTTCTGAAGTTGTTACACATATTAACATTTTGGAACTGTATAGTTCCACATATTAAAGATCAGAACCAATTAGTTCCAACAGCTTGTAGCCAAGCATTCACAATGTGAGTCTTTTTATGGTGTAAGTCAATTCTGTCTATCCAGTGTTCTGAATCACTGGGAAAGCTATTATCTTTCTACTATAGAAACCATTATGATTATTCTTTCAAGGAAGGGCTAGCCCCTCAAATGACCACTACTTCTGAGCCACAGTGAGTGCTCCAAGGGGATTGTCTAAAAGCATCTCAATAAATGTCACCAAGTCTCTGAACCATCCTCACTTATGTTATTATTGCATCAGATATAATTGTATTTCCCACAGATTTTCATATATGGTTAGTTTCGAGTAAACAACCATTTCTGTCAGCATTACTGAAGCACCACATGATATCTGCTTTGAACTCATAACTTGCAGAGTACCAGGGAGATACTCCAGATATCCTTCTGCCCTGGCAGTCCAATTTCCAGAACAGTAAAGTTTACACAACATTATTTTTTGATGAGATTTTCAAATGAGATCAATCTCAAAAGTTTAACCAATACAAGTATTGTTTTTGAGGGGGGAAAAACTCTATTTAGAGTTTTAAAATCTCTTTGCTACTTCTTTTTTTAGCAACCTCTAAGGCTTGAATCAGAAATGGTTGTTGAAAACACTCACTGACTGAAATTGTCATGGGATGCTTGGTGTGAATGACACATGATAAGAAAGATTAGGATTAATTGCATATTTCCTGGATTAACATGCACAAGGCAGATGGCTCTTCTGGTCTAGTCAGCATTTTTTCAATCCCAGACGGGCTAAGTGTTCTACATAACTTGCTGACTATTAACCTTGGAAAGAAACAGCATTAAATCTTTCCCTTTGCTCCTATCCATTCAGTGTCTGCACCTGTGCATCCAGCAATAAAGTGAACATATGTCCTCTGTACCTTCCTTATCAATCAGTCAGTTGTTCATTGGGTCATTGGGTTTATGTGACCAGTGCACAATGGAGTCTACAGAAAAGAGTGGCTCTAAGTGTCCTTATCCTAAAACTTTTATCTACTTAAAATGAAGGCAGGTATATTACTCATTAATATCTTAAACACGATTATCTATCAGTTCATTCAGACTCAATTTTAAGGTCCGAATTAAGAATTGTGAATTCAGGTTCTTAAAAGGTCCCAAATCTACACTTGCAAATAATAGGGATTTCTCCAGTCCAGGGTCTTCCCTAGCAGTATTGTGTTTAATTTGAAAAAATTAAATGTTGTATAATCAAGGAGATGGATTCAAATATTGGTCAAAGAGTTCCTGGTATCAGAAATCAAGAATGACATACAAGAAATGGGACTTATATGTCAAATAAACAATTTTAAAGGGTATACAAGTATAGATACACAAAAAAGACATGAATCTGGGGGGAAAATTAGAAGTTATTATACAAATGGTCTCAATGCAGGTATCTGGACCCTGAATACGGAGGCTGTTTGTGATTCTGAGTTTCTGGAATGGGGACTGCACTTGCTGAGGAGCTATGCAGTTTTCTGACATAGTCATTGGCTGGCTCCTAAGTTTGTTTTCTTATTTACATGGTGATTTATTCATTTATACCAATTGTAGAGCTGCTTTTATTTCCTATAAAGGGATTTTTTTTTAAACACAGCATTCTCAACTAGTAGCATTTGGTTGTCAAACTAGAGTAGAGCAAGCAACTGGAATTCAGTGGCTAGAGGCCATGGATGCTGTTTAATAACCTACAATACACAGAAATGTCCCCTACAAACACAACAAACAAAACAAAACAAACAAACAAAAAAAAATCTATGCATCCTAAAATGTCAATAGTGATAAAGTGGAGAAGCACTGTTCTAACAACAATAAGCATGCAGATTTGCTTATGACCTTTGTGGATATTTGAAAGCAGAAATAGTAAATGGAATAACAATAGTTTCTGTATTTGATAAGACATCAGAATTATATAGAGAGCATTTAAGAATTGTAAGTTCCAGGGCCCTTCCCTCAACCCGCTGAATATGAATATATCTATATATTTTAAATGACTAAACAGTTGTTTCTGTTAGATACCCATGCTTGAGAATAACCAATAATATCTCCATTCTTGCTGTAGTAGATCCAATGGTTTTTATTTTCCTATTCTGTTTATTCACTGAAGAGTCTTTATTGATCTGTTCATTAAATTCTGCCTTCAAGCTTGCATAGACATATAAAAGAAAAAATGTAATTCCCATTAAAGTTGCCATCTATACACAAGAATTGTGGAAGCAAGATAATGATTTGGATTATTAAAGTAATAGATATCATAGGAATTAGTGACTACTATAGTATGCTGCTGTAGTATAGTATTTAGGATGCAGTTTCTATTTCTAAGACATAGTGGTAATGATAACGATAAAACATAAAAAATTTTAACTTCTATTAAAATTAAACCTCATCATTATTGCCTTTTCTATTTTTTATAACACAATTCTCTAGCTCTAGTAATTGAGCGAAAGGAACATATATATCTATATTTTCTTGTTAAAACATTTTAAAGAAATAAATCCTATCAATTTTCTCGCTGTGATACATGTATATATTTTAGAAAAATAAATTATAAAATACATAAGAATATAAAGACCAAAGTAACAAAAGTGAATAGTCACTAAACCACTTCATTTAGAGCTAAAATTGTATCAATTAAAAAAAAACTTTCAATATTTCCCGTATGTGCAAAAAATAAATTAATAACATTTCATCAACTAAGAAAATAATTTAAACAACTTCAGTCTGGTCATTATAGAGTAGTAGGTATCAAACTAATTATATTGCCAGAAAGTGTTATGATAGCTGAATAATTTAGTTTGTTTATGTAACTTAATCTGTATTCCAAAAATTTCCAGACAAGAGAGAAAGGCAGAAGGCAGAAAAATAAGAAAGAAGAAAAAAAAGAAGGAAAAAACCAAATAAGAACACAATAAACGATATCCTACCCACAGATGGCTTTTCTGATGAGTTCCTGCAAACATTAAAAAGGAAAAATAATACCAATATTACACAGATTCATCTAAAAAATGACAATAGGAGACCATTTTTTAATTCATCTTATGGAGCCAGCACAACCCTAATACAAAAAAGTGACAAGAAAGCAAAATTATAAGCCAAAATATTTCATGAACATATACACACAATGTTGTGATATATAAACATAATTAAAACCATTACCAAATGAAGTTTATTCCAAGAATGCAAGATTTATTTAACATTTGCCAATCAGTACAGATAAAAATCACTTGTCATTTTAATAAATGAATAAAGCTCGTTGATAAATTTCAACACTCACATTTAAAAACAAAGATAAAAATTCAGCTAACTAAAAATAAAAATGATCTTTTATTATCTTAGCTATTTACAAAAATACCTACAACTAGCATCATACTTAATGAAAAATTATTTATTCATTTTTTTGCTTGTGAAAAACATAAAGATATCTATTATTGTTCTTTTCAATATTTTAATGCCAGAGCATTAAAAAGAAAAATAACTAAGAGGTATAAATATTGAGAAGTGGGACTATAATATTCAGAATTATAGTATTCTGAATATTATAATTGTAGAATTGTAGAATTTATATTGTAGAATACTATAAAATTCTACAATAATAAACAAAAATTTAAATTTAATAAGTCAGTAAAATCAATACACACAAAATTGGTATGCCAAAAAATTGTATCTTTATATATTAGCAGACAAGCAAATAGCAAATTACATAATAATATCATTTAAAATTGCATCAAACAGCATAAAATACCTAGGATGTATCAAATTAAATCTAAGCAAGATACCTACACTAAAAACTGTAAGATATTGCTGAGAAAAATTAAAGAAGACTTCAATAAATGTTTGTGGATGAGGAGGCTGTATTAACATTTCTGTTTTTTGATCTGCAGACTCAGTTGAATACCAGTCAATGTTCAAGCAAGATTTTGGAATGACAAGAATTAGAGAACAGCTGAAACAGTCTAGCAAAACACAATTAAAATAGAAAGACTTGTACAACCAAAGTAAAGACGTGTGTAGGGAGTGACATCAGCAAGATGATCAAATAAGAATCTCTGGACATTTCTTTCTCCACAGGATACTCATTCAAGAGCAAGACATGGATCAATATCCATTATGAAAAATCTAGAAACTCATTGAAAGTCTCTTGCACCCTGGGAAAGCACAAAACCAGCCACAACAACACTGGTAAGAAAAGAAGACACATTCTCTCCCTGTAATCCCCACGCCTGGTACAGCACCAAATGATTGGGAGGAAATCTTCCGCTTTCAGCTTTTCTCTGATGAGTGAAGGAGTTGGACCACATATAGCATCCAAACTTCTCTGGGTGCTAGATAAGGAACTTGCTTCTATATTGCCTGTCTCAGAATGATAATAGGTCAGATATAAGCCGGTCTTCCTAGTGTCCTGGAAGCTACAGAGAACAAAGTGCTGGTTTGAATAAGAGTGACAGAAATCATCACAGATTCTCCCCTTATCCCCAACTCAACATAGCACTAAAAGGCAAAAAATAAACAAATAAGCAGCTTTTTTTCTGGGAAAGAAAAAAGTTATACCACATACTTATCTGGGAGCTACCTGGGAGACTGGTTTCTGTCCCACCTGACTCAGAGCACTGGTGAAACTTGGCATTGTGTAGATACCTGAAGCCACAAAGAACAAAGACATTGGTTTGGACAAGCATGAAGTTTAGCTTCTTGGCCTGTGGAAATTCTGACCAACTTGATTAGTAAAGATTTTATATTCTACAAGACCAATGCATAAAAACTGGGAGAAGGGGTAGCTTTTTCTGATGCATAGAAATAAGAGAACCAAGGAAAATTAAGAAACAGGGAAACACAATCCAAAGAAAGGAACAAGATAAACCTCCAGAAACTGACCATAGTGAAATGGAAATATATGTATTATTGACAGAGAATTCAAAATAACAGTCATAAAAATGTCCAGTGAGCACAGGATAACAATGCATGGATAAATGAGAAATTTAACAACAAGATACAAAATTTTTCAATGCACCAAACAGAAATATTGGAGCTGAAGGAAACAGGGATTCAATGGCAGATTAGAGCAAACAGAAAAGGAGTACTAGGACATTTGAAGTAGGTCATTTGACATTATCTAGTCTAGAGGAGCAAAAAATGAAAACGAGTGAAAATAGTTTGAGGATCCTATGAGTCTCAGAAGGAGAAGAGAAAGGATCAAAAGCTGATTAAAAGATATAATGGTTGAAAACATCCCAAACCTGGGGAAGAAATAAACATTCAGATCATGAAAGTCCAAACTATTCTGAATAAGATAAATCCCAAATCATCTACCCTGAGATACGTTATAATCAAATTGTCAAAAGTCAGAACTTGGTAAAGATAAATACATAGGCAAATATGAAGTTCTAGTCTACAGTTATAGTGATGAGAAAATCACTTTTAATTTGAATATAAAAGTTAAAAGACAAAAGCATTAAAGATAACTTTAATTAAGAATGCTATTAGGTATACAATATAAATAAATATACATATAAACCTATATCGGCATTTATCATTCTTTTATCATCACTTACTATACATATTTATTTGTTTCTGTTTTTGTTTTGATATAGATTCTGAGAGTTTTCTTACTCTATTAAATAAAATTATTATAACATGTATGTTTTAATGGAAATTACTATAATCATATTTACTAGAAATAATATAAATCATTATGTTTATTTTTATATTGCTACTACTAGTCGTTTAAAATTAAAACTGTCTCATTTAAGTAGACAAAAATTATTCCATGTGTAAATTGAGTCTATCATATGGGTATTTTACTCTTTTAAAATGTCATCAGGAGTTAAGTATGAGGCATGTACATTCTGAGTGCTTGCATGTACACAAATTTTTTTATATTACTCATGAGGGAATGCATGTATAAGAATATTTTTGTAATTTTGTGTGAACAATAAGATTTTTACAAACAGATTCTTTCTAAACATTGATACTTTGATTTTTAAGATCTAACTACATTGGAAAACTAGATAATCTCACTATTATTATTTTATTCATTAAAAGCTCAAATATATCTTATTTTGAATACCTAAAAATAATTTTCCTAAGTTTTAAGCTTAAAAAAAACAGAAATTGTTAGCTTTCTTAATATTTGGTGAGGTTATTTTATTATTATAAAAATATATCGTCATTTACTGCATATTTTTCTGTGGCATTTTCTACTGCAGATTTCTTCCATTTGTCCTAATTTATTATCTAGGAATACCAAACTATGTCTTCTTCATATCTATTCTCTTATTTATGAACCTATTGAAAGTATTGTTTTCTTCTCCATTTTGTGTAAAAATTACGTCACAAATATTTTCACATTGCAGAGTCTATTGTTATTGTGGTTTGCTCATCTCCTTTCTTCACTTCTTAAACAATTTTTGCTTTCAACCTTTATTTCTTTATACTGGGGCATATTAATCATTTTTTAAAATGGTTTCTTATACATATTTCTTACATGTAAAAAGTTTTTATAAGAAATACAAACATATTTAGAAATCTAATATTTGTGTTCAAATAGAAATATCTGACATATTTATACAGATATATCCATCAGTATGTAGTAGTTGAATCAACTGTGATAGCTTTGAATAAAAGAGAGTAAAAACTCACTCTAAAATAATAAGGAAGATAATTAAGTACAAACATGGGTCAATTTGATGATTATATGATTATAAGGGGTGAGGAGAGAACTACAGAACAATGCTTACAGTATGCCATCATAATGTAAGAAGTGGAGGAAGTAAGTCACGCATATTTTTAAAAAGAAAAAAAAATGAGAGAATAAGTTCAAAATTTACTTAAGAAGAAAGGATATGAGGAAGAAAAGAATGAAAGGGATGGACATTGAGATTAGGTTTCTCTTAATACACTGTCTCTCAATAAACTTATTTTATAGTGTTGAATTTGTATCTAAATAGTGCTTTATTTGATAATAATAATGATCACAAATCATGAAGAACTAAAAAAGAAATTTCTAAAAATTAAATGTAAAACTGAAACAACTGTCCTTAAATATGTATCAATTTAGAGATAAAACAGAGAAGAATTATTTCAAATAATACTAAAGGACAAATCTTTTAACTACATACTTCTGATGAGACACATGAAAAACAATACCTAGCTGTATTCAGCTGTCTTCTAGATCATAGTAATAATGATATACATATTTTGAAACAATTATATGTATTTTTGGATAAAGCAATTAATAATTTTACTATGTTAGAACCAAAATAATGTTCAATATAAAAAAGATGCGTAGGCATATAGGTTAAAAAATATAACCCTAAATAAAAATTTGAAATATCAGTATGCACTTCTATTTTATTTTTCTTCTTTTTAATCAATATATATTTTCTAACTCAGTCAACTAAAATGTTTTGGCAACAATAAGTACCCTTAGAATCCATAATGTGATTTCTAAAACCACTATCCATTAAAGCAAT
The DNA here is from genome assembly GCF_000164805.1 of Carlito syrichta. Lineage (NCBI taxonomy): Eukaryota > Metazoa > Chordata > Mammalia > Primates > Tarsiidae > Carlito > Carlito syrichta. Next base: position 119,328 of record NW_007258850.1, read on the forward strand.
TAAGATTCCTTAGAGAAACAATCACTTCCAGGTCTAATGAAAGGTACTGAGTAAGTCTGGGATTTGGGATGTGACATAAAGCTCAGAGTCTATCAAACGCTGCCGAGGACATGTCAAAAGGAAACAGAAGCCAATGGAAAAGTCTTTCACTAGTCAGAGTTAAACATCTAATGAGGGCAATAGATCAAAACTTTTAAAATACATAAAATTATGAGTTCATAATGATATTAAAATGTATTTGCCTATTTAAAATGTACTTACCAATTAGGGAGGTTCATAAAACACCATTTTTTTTCCTAAAAATTAATAAGAAAAGGAAAAAAATAAGCATTTAATTATCCTTCATTTCCTGAACAAACTTATTTCAGCGTATCCCAATATTTGATGAAGAACGTCATCTCTTGACTTTTGTTGAATAATTGCAGCTAATAGTTGTGAAAAGAATAATAAAATTAGAAAACTAGCTGGGCTCTGTGGCTCAGCCTGTAATCCCGCACTTTGAGAGGCTGAGGTGAGTGGATTGCCTGAGCCCGTGGGTTTGAGACCCGCCTGGGCAACTTGGCAAGACCTCATCTCTACAATAAAACAAACAAACAAAAATTAGCCGGGCGTGGTAGCGCGCCCCTGTAGTTCCAGCTACTTGGAAGGCTGAGGCAGAAGGATCTCCAGAGCCCAGCAAGTCGAAGCTGCGGTACACTCCAGTCTGAGTGACAGAGTGAGGCTCCAACTCGAAAGAAAGAAAGAAAGAAAGAAAGAAAGAAAGAAAGAAGGAAAGAAGGAAAGAAGGAAGGAAGGAAGGAAGGAAGGAAGGAAGGAAGGAAGGAAGGAAGGAAGGAAGGAAGGAAGGAAGGGAGAAAATTGCTACTTTGAAACTCCTTATAAATAATAGATTGCAGCAATGATCACGAATGGATGCTAAAACCACTAGGTCAAAGGTTAATGGGGAACTTTATAATGGATGGATCAGGATGAAAACACTTGAACTTGCTTATCATTCTTAACTGCTCAGTTATAGGGACAAACATTATGAATTTTCTGATATAATGCAAAAAGGGATAAATCTTTTATAAATAAATCTTGTCACCCTCAACACATGTGCGTGAATCTAACCAAGCCTCTTATTCCATTAGCTGAGAAAATGATAAAGCAATCAGGAAATTTTATAGGTCAGGTAATCCAGTTTAAAGTGAAATTTTGTTTTAAATTGAAAAGATTTATGATATAGCAAGTAAACTTATATGTAGACTTTGTCTGCAACTCAAGTTAAACAAACTATAAAAATATACTTTGAGATCATTGAACATGGGCTGTATTCGATATTATTGAGGGATTTTTATAAATTTGATGACATGTAGTAATGGCATTTGATTATGATGTTATTTTAATTTATTTTATTTTTTATTTAATCAATATTTTTGATTATGGTTTTGTGGGGTACAGTTAAGGGTTAGGTATACAATTACGTTTCATTCAGGCACCCGATTGATAAGAGGTGTTTCCCCATCCCCAGACAGATATATGCTACTGTTAATCCCATCCCCCTCCCCCCCCATAGTTTCCCAGTACCGTCAGTGTTTTCTTATAGTATTACACTGGATGTTCAAGGTCCATTATATGAGTGAGAACATGTGATACTCGGATCTTTGTTTCTGTGAGAGGTC
>NW_007258850.1:121410-122160 GCF_000164805.1 Carlito syrichta
TCAGATGAGTTGGTTGAGAAATTGAGGTTTTGCTTCTGGAATCTCAGTTCTGTTCCATTGATCTATACGCCTGTTCCTGTACCAATACCGAGCTGTTTTGATGATTGTAGCTTTATAGTAAAGTTTGAAGTCTGGTAATGTGATACCACCTGCTTTGTTTTTTTTGCTGAGGATTGTTCTGGCTATTCTTGGACGTTTGTGTTTCCATATGAATTCCTGTGTTGTTCTTTCCAGGTCTGAGAAGAATGTTGCTGGTAATTTGATGGGTATTGCATTGAATTTGTAGATTGCCTTAGGTAAGATGGACATCTTCACAATGTTGATTCTTCCAGTCCATGAGCACGGGATATTTTTCCACTTGTTTGTGTCATCTTTGATTTCTTTGAGCAGTGTTTTGTAATTTTCATTGTAAAGGTCTTTCATGTCTCTGGTTAGGAAGATGCCAAGGTATTTCATTTTTTTGTGGCTATTGTGAATGGAATTGTGTTTTTTATTTTGGTTTCTGTTTGTTTATTATTGGTGTAGAGAAAAGCAGTTGTCTGTTGTACGTTTATTTTGTATCCTGAGACTTTGCCAAAGGCCTTTATCATTGTAAGGAGGCTTTTGACAGATTCTCTTGGGTTTTCAAGGTACACAATCATATCATCTGCAAAGAGAGGTAACTTGACTTCCTCTTTTCCTATTTGGATACCCCTGATTGCCTCCTCTTCTCTGATTGCTCTAGACAGGACTTCCCATACTATGTTGAAC
>NW_007258850.1:122180-159443 GCF_000164805.1 Carlito syrichta
AACTTAGTATTAAGAAAACAATCAAGTAAAATAATGAACAAAATAAATAAGTACTTTGCTAAAGAAGATATGCATATGGTGAATAAGCATAAGAATAGGTATTCAATATTGCAGGTATAAGAGAAATACAAAGTAAATGAGTTATCGCTATACATATATTAGTATGGGTAACATGGAAAAGACTGACTATATCCAGGGTTACTGAGATTGTGAAGGAACTGGAATACTCATATATTACTGTTAGGAATGTACAATTGTACAATCATTTTAGAATACAGTATACAGTTTAATGGGTATTGCATTGAATTTGTAGATTGCCTTAGGTAAGATGGACATCTTCACAATGTTGATTCTTCCGATCCATGAGCATGGAATATTTTTCCACTTGTTCGTGTCAGCTTTGATTTCTTTGAGCAGTGTTTTGTAATTTTCATTATAAAGGTCTTTCACGTCTCTGGTTAGGAAGATGCCAAGGTATTTCATTTTTTTTGTGGCTATTGTGAATGGAATTGTGTTTTTTATTTGGGTTTCTGTTTGTTTATTATTGGTGTAGAGAAATGCAATTGTCTTTTGTACATTTATTTTGTATCCTGAGACTTTGCCAAAGGCCTTTATCAATGTAAGGAGGCCTTTGACAGATTCTCTTGGGTTTTCGAGGTACACCATCATATCATCTGCATAGAGAGATAACTTGACTGCCTCTTTTCCTATTTGAATACCTCTGATTGCCTCCTCTTCTCTGATTGCTCTAGCCAGGACTTCCAATACTATGTTGAACAGGAGGGGAGAGAGTGGGCATCCTTGTCTAGTTCCAATTTTCAGGGGAATTGGTTCCAATTTTTGTCCATTTAGGAGTATGCTGACTGTGGTTTTCTCTTAGATGGCTTTTACTATTTTGAGGTATGTTCCCCGTATGCCTAGATGTTCAAGTGTTTTTATCAAAAAGGGGTGCTGAATTTTATTAAAAACTTTTTTTGCATCTAATGATATGTTCATATGGGTTTTGTTTTGACATCTGTTGATGAATTTAATTACATTTATGGTTTTATGAATGTTGAACCAGGCTTGCATCCCAGGAATGAAGCCTACTTGGTCAGGTTGGATGATTTTGTTTTTTTTTGAGTTGGAGTCTCACTCTGTTGCCCAGACTGGAGTGCAGTGGCTGCTCCCGGCCACCACAGCCTCAACCTGCTGGGCTCCGGTGATCCTTCCTCCTCAGCCTTCCGAGTAGCCAGAATTACAGGCGTGTGCTACCACGCCCGGCTAATTTTTTTCTGATTTATTGTAGAGATGAGGCCTCACCTGCCCAGGCGAGTCTCGAACCCATGGGCTCAGGCAATCCACTGACCTCAGCCTCCCAATGGCACGGGATTATAGGCTGAGCCACCAAGCCCGGCAGGTTGGTGATTTTTGAGATCTATTGCTGAATCCCGTTTGCTAGGATCTTGTTTAGAATTTTAACATCTATGTTCATCAAAGATATTGGCCTGTAGTTCTCTTTCTTTGTTGGATCTTTACCTGGCTTGGGTATCACTGTGATATTGGCTTCATAAAATGATTTGGGGAGAGTTCCATTTTTTTCAATTGCCTGGAATACCTTCAGTAGGATTGGTATCAACTCCTCCTTAAATGTCTTGTAGAATTCTGCTGGAAAGCCATCTGGACGATGGCTTTTTTATGTAGGAAGTTTTCTTATGATGTAGTCAATTTCCTTGATTGTTATTGGTCTATTTAGGGTCTCAATTTCTTCTTTTTCCAACCTAGGTAGGTTGTGTGATGTCAGAAAGTCCTCTGTTTCTTTAAGATTTTCAAGTTTGTTTCCATAGAAGTGTACGTAGTAGTCTCTAATGATCTTTTGTATTTCTTCAGGGTCAGATGTGACTTCATCTTTTGTGTTTCTGATTGTGCTTATTTGGTTTTTTTCTCGTTTTCTCTTGGTCAGTCTAGCTAGGGGACCATTGATCTTGTTTATCCTTTCGAGGAACCAGCTTTTTGCTTCGTTGATTTTTTGTATTATCTTTTTGTCTTCTGTGTCCTGGATTTGGGCTTTTATTTTGGTGATCTGGATTCTTCTGCTGAAATTAGGGCTTTTGTGGTCTTGCTTTTCCAACTTCTTTAGGTGGCTTGTTAGGTTGTGAATTTGTGTTCCTTCCATTTTCTTCATGTGTGTTTGTAGGGATATATATTCCCCTCTTATTACAGGTTTCAGGGCATCTCAGAGATTTTGGTAAGATGTTTCTTCATTTTCATTTGTTTCTAGATATCTTGTGATCTCTGTTTTGATTTCATCATTGACCCAGGAGTTGTTTAGCATCATTCTGTTTAGTGTCCATGTCTTTGTGAGTTTTGGGGGGACCTTGTTGGTGTCAATGTTTATTTTTATTCCACTGTGGTCCGAGAAGATACATGGTAGAATTTTGGTCCTTTTAAATTTGCTTATGCTTGATTTATGGCTCAGTATGTGGTCGATCTTAGAATGTGTTCCATGTGGTGATGAGTAGAATGTGTATTCTGTGGTCTTTGGATGGAGTGTTCTGTAGGTATCAATTAAGTCCATTTGGTCCAAAGTCACATTGAGGTTCCGGATCTCCTTGCTGATTTTTTGTCCTGATGATCTGTCTAGGGTTGTGTATGGGGTATTAAAGTCCCCATTTATGATGGTGTTAGAATCAATATCTTTCTTTAGTTTTCCTAGAAGTTGCTTTATGAAAGTTGGCGCACCTATATTGGGTGCGTATATGTTTAGAATAGATATTTCTTGTTGATGGATTGAGCCTTTTATCATTATGTAGTGGTCTGTATCTTTTTTGATTTTTGATAGCTTGAAGGGTATTTTGTGTGAAATTAAGATCGCTACCCCTCCTTTCTTTTGTATTCCGTTTGCCTGAAAGTTTGTTTCCCATCCTCTTCCTTTGAGTCTGTGGGTGTCCTTTCTAGTAAGTTGAGTCTCTTGAAGGCAATAGATTGTTGCGTGATGATATTTCATCTATTTTGCCATTCTATGTCTTTTCAGTGGTGCATTTAGTCCACTCACATTTAGGCTAATAATTGAAATGCAAGAGTTGATCCCTGTTATAAGGTTCTTACAGAGTTGTTCCTGTTTGTTTGTTGTCTTTCTTTGGGTTTTGGAGTTGGTTCATGTGTGTTTTTAATCTTTTGCCTATACTCTTGTGAAGACTGTTGTTGTTCTTTTTTCTTTTTCTTCCATGTTCAGTACTTTCTTGTTTCTTGTAGAGGTGGTTTGTTGGCAGCATAGGTTCTTAGGGATTGGATATCTGGAAAAGATTTCAATTCTCCCTCAGTAATGAAGGTTAGTTTGGCTGGGTAGGTTATTCTTGGTTGAAATTGTTTCTCTTTTAGAACTTTGAAGATAGGGCTCCAGGCTCTCCTAGCCTGAAGGGTTTCTGTGGATAAATCTGCTGCTATTCTAATTGGTTTTCCCTGGTAGGTAGTCTGGCCTTTTTCTCTTGCTTCCTTTAGGATTTTTTGTTTTATAGCTACTTTGTTTAGGTGAATTTTTATGTGTCTGGGAGTTGGTCTTCTCATTTGCTGCCTTGCAGGGGTTCTCTGAATCTCTTGTGTTTGAATTTTTCTATCCTTGAGGAGGTAAGGGAAGTTTTCTTGAATGATTTCATGAAATGTTTGTTCCAGTGTGGCTTCTGTTTCTCTCTCTGCCTCACGAAGCCCAATTATTGTTAGGTTTGGTCTCTTGAAGTGATCATTCATCTCTTGCAGGTTTTGTTCTGTCTTTTTGAGCTTCTTTCCTATGCTTTTGACAGTTTGGTTTAGTTCGTTATTTTGGTCTTTGAGCTCTGAGATTCTTTCTTCTGCTTGGCTGATTCTGCTTTCCATGCTTATTAGTCTGTTGTTCATTTTCATCACAGTATTCTTTATTGCTGTTTTTTCTGACACCAGCTCTTTCCTATTTTCCTCTTGTCTCTTCTCAATTTTTAAAATTCTCTCCATTAATGTTTTGATGTCTGGGTTTGTTGCATGTAACCAGTCATTCGGAGGCCACTTCATTGTTTGTGTTCCAGAATCTGTTTTCTCAGTGTCTGATCTCCCAGGGGTCTGTGTGAGACCTATATTATTCTTTTGGTTTTTCTTCATTTGTGTGGTTTTTTTCCCCCTCCCTACTTATTCCTACCCTCCACGTCACCGTCTTCTTTAATTCTGTTATTCATGGGTAGAGGGGTTGGTTTTACTTCTGTTTGTTCAATCTCCTATTCTTTATGTATGCCCTCTTACTTTGTTCAATCCTAGAGTTGCACTATAGGTTGGGGGTTGTCTTTTTTTCAGCTTTGAGATTTACTTAAGGGGCGAGCTGTGATTCCAAATATATCTGCAGGTCCTGGTATTCGCTGACAGGTGTGTGAATAATCTGGAACCCACTTCCCACTGCCTTGGAATCTGTCCATGCAGTGGGGCTGTAGGTTTACTCCCTGAAATAAAATGTGGTTAGCAGAGGGTAGAGAATGGAGCAGACAGTGGGTTTAAGAGGGGGGTGGAGAGATAGAGGAGTAAGGGGGGAAACAAACGAGTGTGCCAACAAATAGAGAGAGAAGCCTATACTGAAACAGATAAAAACAATAGACCACAGCTACAGATGAACCAACTCTCATACAAACAAACATAATACATATAGTGATGCTAACATACCAGCTATCCAACCACCTTATTAGTGTGCTGTTCCTCTCTACAAAAATATGGTTTACAGGGAGAAGAAAAGGAAGAGGAAAAAGAAAAAATGGAACAATACAGTAGGAATAGAATTAAGTCATTAAACTAACAGAATCAATCAAGCACTCTCTGAGACATTTCATTTAAATCCAATGTCATTTCAGGTCTGATTTCTAGTTTTCTTTTCAAGCTGGTAAATTAGTTTGCCGTTAGGATCAGTTGCCCCTGGTCTGCTGTGAAGGACAGTTCAGATCACCCTCCGTTCACCACTCTGGCCTTTGTCTTTATCAAGCTTGTTTCTCCCGTTTCGGTGTTGTTACCTTGAATCGCCAACAGGTGGTGCTATCTCAGGTGCTTGCCCCAGAGGGGGTGGGGCCGGACAGGGACGGCAGAGGCTGAAGATAGCAAGATGGCTGACTGCCTCAGACATCAGGAGACTTATGGTGGGCAGGATGTCTTGGTCGCAGGAGAGGTGACAGCGATCCCAGCATATCTTCCCTGAAGGGGCTTGAAGGACTGATGTGGATTGCCTCTGGCCCAGGTGGTGCGATGTGCTATGGCTGCAGTGGCGGCGTCGGTGGGGGGGGCTGTGGCAGCGGCCGTGGCAGCGTTTGCACTGCAGTGACTGTCCAGTCTGCTGCGATGCCCCAGCAGTGGCAATGGCCGAGCCAGGCTGCGATGTTGGGGTCCATAGCTCCCAGGGCGAGAGCCAGAGACTCTCTGCAGTTCTCCTTTGCAGTGGTTTTCACAGACCGGGTTGCCCCATCGCCATCTTGCCAGAAGTCCTCTTCGTATTTTCTTAAAGCATATTCTTTTTTCTAATTTCCATGTTATCCAAGGATCATTAGTAGCTGAGACGAGAAAACAGATGTTGATGCTTTCTAAATATCTAATATATAGAAAGTGGCCCTTTTTTATTTTATTTCTGCTGTGTTTTTTAAATTTGTAGAAGAGTTTATCTCTATGAGATTCCAATAAGTAATATTTTCAATAAAATAATTTATTTTTAAGTAGTATTATGTATTTGTGATAAATAAGAAAATGCTGTGAATATACACATAAAGTAATCTCTCAATGTCCATGGGGGATTGGGTCTATGACTCCCTCGTATATCAAAATCCACATATGCTCAAATTTGTTGTATTAAATAATGGCGTGCTTGTGTGTAATTTATGCACATCCTTGCATACAATTTAAATCATCTCCAGATGACTTATAATACCTAATACAATGTAAATGCTATGTAAATAGTTATACTGTGTTCTTTAGGAAATAATGAGAAGAAAAAAGAAGTCTGTACATGTTCAGTGCAGATGCACCTATCCATATTCTCCCCAAATATTTCAATCCCCAGTTGGTTGAATGAATGGATGTGGAACTCACGAATATGGAAGAATGACTATATTTTTAGTGGTGAAGGTAAAGTGGACATAAAAATCTTATACTTTTAAGTAGTAGGCTAGTCAATAATAAATATATTACAATTGGTACCTCCATATCTGGCCTTCTTGCCTATATCTTTACATGCCATTTAGATGGGAAAATTGTGCCATCACTCCAGAGGATCCATCATGGTTATGAAACAGATCTTCTTATCTGCCTTCTGGAGAAAATATAATATCTATTAGAGAAAAAAGCAATGTAGCAAGAAATTAACAAGAGAATGTAATTTCAAATATATAGTTTTTCATATTTCTGGCAAAAATTTGAGTACAAATTATAATATTTTTATCACTATAAGTTGTTTTGTTTTCATTATTTTCATATGTTGTCATGCTGCTTATTTAAACAGAAGTATGTATAAATAATGCACATTATCTTATTGGCAAGCACCTTGAAGTTTGACTTTAAATTTAGTGAATAATTTAATTTATCAGCTGGGCTTGGTGGCTCAGCCTGTAATTCCACGCCTTTGGGAGGCTGAAGTGAATGGATTGCCTGACCCCGCGGGTTCCAGACTAGCTTAGGCAGCGAGACCTCATCTCTACAATAAATCAAAAAATCAGCCAGGTGTGGTAGCGCATGCCTGTAATTCTGGCTACTTGGAAGGCTGAGGCGGAAGGATCACCGGAGCCCAGCAGGTTGAGGCTGCAGTGGCTGGGAGCAGCCACTACACTCCAGTCTGGATGACAGAGTGAGACTCCAGCTTAAAATTTTTTTAAAAAATTTATCTTATAGTGTAGTATAATCTGAAACGTTAGAAATACTCAATTTTTTGTGATAGAAAAAATCTAATGCATTTTACTATGCAAAGAAAAGAAACAAAACTCTTAATTATGTTTATTACTTAAATATATTATACTACCTTAGAATGAACACATCTCAAAGATCTTATACAATACTTTTAGTAAGATATTTGGTTTTTAAAGTTATTTTACAATTTTATTGCTATATGGATTATTTAAACCAATTTACTGAAAGCTAAGGTAATATACATTTGAAGGCTCTCTTTATGTAATGTTTAGTAAATCAGAGTATATACTATCTTTTGCTTTTTTTGTAATATTTTCTGTCTTTTTTTGAAAAAATATCTTACTTTTTTTCCTACTTTACTCATTCACAGTTCTGTTTTCCTTAGAAAATAATTCAGATATCATGGTAGGAGACAGCTGCATTGCTGAGAAACTAACACAATTAACACAGATCAATCAGATTTTTATAATCCCCAAATAAATGAGAGAAATTATTCACACTTTTGGAACTATTGTACCAGAGTAGCTTTTGGATATTCTTGTGAAGACTGACCTGTTGACGGATATGAAGATATCATAGAGGAAAAGGGAAACATGGATCTCTTGGGGGCATTGTGAAAGCTTTGGTTGGATCTAAAAAAGTAAGCAACTTCTCTTTAAAGAGTTTTACAAACTCTTGAACTATAGCATTGCAGATTTTGAAGGAAATGCCAAAGGCCTGTGCCTCTTTGCACTTGAAAAACCTTGTCTCTAGGTCCATTCTCATGTCTTATGGCTATATTTCATAATTTATGGAAGAATGGGATTAAAAATGTTATAATTATTTTATATTTATCAGATATAATATAATAAACTACTCTCTTTTCTAAATAATTTCATACTGTAACTTGAATAGAGTGAACGCTAAGAGAAATAATTAACTTTCAAATTGAAAAAAAAAGATTGGAAGACTTTGTAACAATTTGAAGTTTATGAAGTTTCTTATTTTGTCCTGTCTGGAATGTGGCTTGCTGGTTACAGCTCCAACAACCACCTTGAGATCTTAAATTGAATTGTTCAATTTGAATGTGATAGTCAAACATCAGGGAGGGTGAAAGAGCGTCCTCTCAGAACCACTAAACCATCCCCAAACTGCCATACCATCTTGTGAGCTACACGACTGCAATGTGTGTGTTGTGTGTGTGTGTGTGTTAGTTTGCTGGGGCTGCCACAACAAAATACCACAGACCAGGTAACTTTAACAGCAGAAATTTATTTTCTCACATTTCTGAAATCTGAGAGTCCATGATCAAGTTGCCATCTGGGTTGGCATCCTCTGAAGCCTCTGTCCTTGGCTTGTATATGACTGAATTTCTGCTTCTTCACATAGTCTTTCCTCTGTATGTGCATGTCTCTCTATGTGTCCCAATCTCCTCTTCTGTCTTATTGGATTAGGGCTCAACTTGGTCACTGTATTTTAATTTAATTACCTCCTCAAAAGCCTTCTGTCCAAATGCAGTCATATTCTGAGGAATTGCTGGTTAGGAATTAAGCATATGAATTTTGGAAAGATACCATTTCGCCCACTGTGGCCACACACTCCTAATTTGCTTAAGCTACTTTATATGGGGTTTTGTTCTTAGCAGTCAAGTGTAATTACTAACTGACCACAGAGTACATACAGACATTTATTTACAGATGTGAAGGTTATCACACACCAAAAATTATTAAAACAGAAACAGAAAAGGGGTTTTTTTTGGAGGGGATCAAACTGGTTTTTTTTTGCATCATAAAACTTTCTATTTGTTTAAAACCATATGTATGTATTATATTAATTAAAAACTAAGCAAATTAAAAAATATCTATTGCTGAAAATTATCAGTAAACTTGGTGAAGCCACTATGCTCTGTTTCAACAGTTTATTTTTAGAAAATACAATGAAGTAGACATGATGTCAAATATTCTGTTATTTTCACTAAGGCCAGGTACCATTTTAGTAACCTGAGGGAAAAACAAATCCAAGTAACTTAATATATGATTCTACAGTGTAAATTAGTATATAAATTGCCTGTGAATGACTAGTTTATACAATGAAACCAAACTGGAAAAAGACTACAAATATCACATTGTATCGATAGTAATGTCAAAAGCAGATATATATATATATGTGTGTATATATATATATATATATATATATATATATATATACATAATTGGATAATAGTATAATAATTGTTTTCCATTGACTGTTGATAAGTCTATGAATTGTTTAGTGATCAAAATATAGTCTCTTATGTATACTTCTATTTTACATTTCAGTATAACTGATAATATATATTTTATTTTTAATTTAGTTATTTTTTGCCTTGATTAAATTTGATATAACATTTACTTTATGAATCAAAAATTAAAATAATTAATTATATTATCTTTAATTAGTTTTTTGCTTCCATTTTAAAAACTTACCTTTTCTTATGGTAGTACGTTGGATGATCAAGGTCCACTATATGAGTGAGAACATGTGATACTCAGATCTTTGTTTTTGTGAGAGGTCACTCAGTATTATTCCTAACCCTTAACTATACCCCACAATATCATAATAAATAATATTGATTAAAAAAAACTTACCTTTTCTATTGTACTGCATTAAACAGTAAAAAGTTCTTTAAAAAGTATTAGATACAGTATTTTTGAAACAAAAGTGTTACTACACAAAGTACATTCAACCTTCTCTCTTTACTTTCTCCCCATCCATACACATCGGACATTTGTGGGTTAAGGACACAGTTTTGGATATTGGCCATATGTAACGACTTAGTGAGAGTGGTCCTAGCCTTAGGAAGTACCGTGAAGAGTGAGGCACTTAGGTAAGGAGAGCAACTCACAATATGTCTAAATCATTTAGACTTTTTTAACAGCCATAAGCAACAGTTTAAGGATTTTTTTTCATTATTTAAGAGAAATATGTGAGATACATTTAGCCTAGCCTTAGGAGGCATTAAAAGAGGCATTGCCTTCACTAACAAATGGGGATATTACCCTCTAGCTCTATGATTCAATATTTCTCTTGTTTTCAAACTTAATCCTCATTTCTCTACCATTTCTCCAAATAAGGAAACTATGGTTCAGAGAAATTAAGAAATCTTTGGTCACCTAATTTGTAGATAATGAAATAAAGATATAATGGAATCAAGATTCGGAATTAGAACTTTGGTTCCAGAACACAAACATGTAAGACTTACCCTCAAGGAATTTGTGATCTAGGGAGAGAGACAGGAAAGTATAATCAATTGTGATAAATATAGGTACCATTAAAATTATGAGAGAAAAAGAACAGGTGATTTCCATATTTACTTGGCAGGGAAGAGAAAGAACTGCTTATGAAAAAGATTAATGGGAGTGTGGGGGTAGGTGATGGGGAAGTAATTTGAGTTAAGGATGACAGCACGAACAGTAGATTAAAGGTTCAGAAATAAATATCATTTGGGACAAAAACCAATAAGTTGGTGCAGTGTAGGTATCCTGTGGAGAGTGAGGGAAAGTAGAAGTTGGTGGGAGAGGTTAGAGCTGTGGGTTGAATAAAGTTGTCTCATGAGAAGTCATAAGTGTTATGCTAAGGAGATTAAACTTTCTCATTTAAACAAGGAATAGCCTATGGAGTTTATTTCTTGAAAAATAAGTGTGGGTCAGGTGTGGTGGCTCAAGCCTGTAATTCCAGCACTTTGGGAGGCCGAGGGAAATGGATTGCCTGAGTCTACAGATTTTTTTTTTTTGAGTTGGAGTCTCACTCTGTCGCCCAGACTGGAGTGCAGTGGCCGCTCCTGGCCACCGCAGCCTCGGTCTGCTGGGCTCTGACGATCCTTCCACCTCAGCCTTCTGAGTAGCCGGAATTACAGGCATGCGCCACCATGCCCAGCTGATTTTTTGATTTATTGTAGAGATGAGGTCTCGCTGCCCAGGTGGGTCTCGAACCCGCGGGCTCAGGCAATCCACTCACCTCAGCCTCCCAAAGGCGCGGGATTACAGGCTGAGCCACCGAGCCCAGCGAGTCTACAGATTTAAGAACAACCTGGACAGCTTGGCAAAACCTAGACTCTATAACAAATAAAAAAACTAGCTGGGTGTGGTAGCATGTGCCTGTGGTTTTGGCTACTTGGAAGGTTGAGGCGTAAGGATAGTCTGAGCCAAGCAGGTCGAAGCTGGGGTCCTGTGAGTTACTGTACTCCAGTCTGGGCAATAGAGTGAGACTCCAACTCAAAAAAAAAAAATAATAATCAAAATAAGTGAGACTTGACTAGACTCAAATTATAGTATTATGGAGTATAGATTAAAAAGGGGAGATAAATGAAACCAAGTCTCATTAGTAGAATACAATATAATAAAATGATAGCATGAGATGCTGAAGTCATAAACCAGATCATTGACTGGGAGAAGTTGGGGAGACTGGAAACATTTTAGAGATAGAATTGACAGGACTTGCTGATCCACCAAGACAGGAAAAAAAGATACACATATGATTCACAGTAAAGTCATTAACTGATAGCAGGTGTTTAATGGGGAGCAGATTTAGAATATGTTGGATGCCTGCATGACATTTTTAAGATAAAAAAATCCAGTAATCAGATGAAAGTTGCAGAAGGTAGTTGAGCTTTGGGACTGATAATCTAATTTAAAATTGCAAATTGCATTTTTCTCCATTATACTGTATTTCACTCTAAAATTTTAAGGCATACTTTTTTCACTCGTGAACAACTCTGAAATTATGATGTGCCTTACAATTTAGGGAACCTTACAGTTTATACATAAGATGCATAAAAGTATGATGCTTCTCACCGTCAATGAGCTTTTATATTTGATTAAGTTTACCACATGTTTTCCTTATTTGCTTGTTTCTGACTCTCTTCACTAAAATGTAAGCTTTATGAAGGACCGCTTTTTTTTCTTTTCTTTTTTCTTTTTCTGGTCTCTATTCTCAATACCTAGAATAGTCCTAATACATACTAGGTCTTCAATAAATATCTGTTGAATGAATGATTGACTCCAGATTATTTTCCTCAGTTGAAAAAAAAAAACTTCCTCAGAGTATCACATGTCCTCACTCATAAGTATACCCTGAGCACTTACCATAATACCATAAGAATGAGGTTGGCAGTAGTGGGATATTGAAGGGGAGCTGGGGGGTGAAGGGGAGGACACAACATCAGTAAGGGTACCTGATCTGAAACCAGCAAAGTGAGGACCAAAGGGAGACCCAAACATTACCCCTATGATGTCCCCTTTTATACCTAATTCTGAATTGTATCACACATCTATATAATAAAATATAAAATAAGTATAAAAGCAATAAGGAAAATATATCAAGATGTCAATAATGATTACATCTATATTATGGATATGAGTAATTTTATATTGTCCTCTCTATTTTTCTGAATAATTAAACATTATCAAACCAAACAGTTCAAAAAAAAGAAACTGACAATGTGAGTGATTTTGTCAAAAGAGATTAAATACATATAAGAAAATTGAGAGAATTAAATGATGTCTTTTTTGACAAATTTAAGAATTAGAAGAGCATGACTATGTAGTGAAGATCTGCATGTAATGACATAGAGGGGGTCCTAGGCTTGGGAAGTAGCAAAAAGAGACAGATGTTTAGGTAATGAGAGTGGTAGATAGTGTGCCTCAATCACTTAGAGCTTTCTAAAACCTGACAAGCTTCTGCAAAGCAAAATAAACCATTGAGAAAGTGGGGAGATAACCCACAGAATGGGAAAAAAATACTTTCCAACCATGTGTCTGACAAAGGCCTAGGATCTTCAGGGAACTCAAATGTGCAGAAAGGAAAAAAACCAAACAAACAGCCCATTAAAAAGTGGGCAAAAAGCTGGGCTCGGTGGTTTAGCCTGCAATCCTCCACCGTTGGGAGGCTGAGGTGAGTGGATTGCCTGAGCCCGTGAGTTCGAGACCCGCCTGGGCAGCGAGACCTCATCTCTACAATAAATCCAAAAATCAGCCAGGCGTGGTAGCGCACGCCTGTAATTCTGACTACTCTGAAGGCTGAGGTGGAAGGATCGCAGAATCCAGCAGGTCGAGGCTGCAGTGGCCGGGAGTGGCCATTGCACTTCAGTCTGGGTGACAGAGTGAGACTCCAACTCAAAAAAAAAAAAAAGTGGACAAAAGATGAGTAGACATTTCTCCAGAGAAGATATATGGGGAGCCAACAGACACATAAAAAGTGCCCAGCCTCACTAATCATCAGAGAAATGCAGATCAAACCCACATTGAGATACCCTCTAACCCCAGTAAGAATGGCCATCATTAATAACAACAGATGCTGGTGAGGATGCAGAGAAAAAGGAATCCTTCTATACTGCCGGTGGGAATGCAAATGAGTGCAGCCTCTTTGGAAGACAGTGTGGCAATTTCTGAAAGAACTAGAAATTGACCTTCCATATGACCTAGCAATCCCCCTATTGGGAATATATCTGGAGGAACTCAAGTCATTTTACCAATAAGATACCTGTGTACATGTATTTGCTGCAACTGTATTCACAATAGCAAAGACATGGAACCAATCTCGCTGCCCATCGAAGCTGTACTGGATAAAAAATATGGTATATATACACAATGAAATATTATGCAGCCATTAAAAAAGGCCAAACATATGGACTTCAGAGCAACTTGGATGGATTTAGAGTCTATCAGACTCAGTGGTCTACCACAGAAACAAAGAACACAGTACCATACGTCCTCACTCATAAGAGGACCTTAAACAATTATCATAATGCTATAAGAAAGTGACTGGTAGTAGTGGGAAACTGTCAGAGGAGGAGGGGTGGGATAGGCAGCTGAGGGAAACCGCCAGGGGAGGGAGGGGCACACCTAATCAAAAAGGGCACCTGCAAAATGAACATTTTTATGCCTACCTGAGTTGTAACCCACATGTTTACCTCCAACAGTGCAATGCACACAGAGACAGTGACCCCATCAGCCACTGAGGAGCCAAGTGGGTTGTACAAGTCTTCCATTTCCCCCTTGATCTTACTCTGGGTATCTTTGACTTTGTGTTCTGTCTTGACTTCTTGATCTTTGTACCTTTTCCCCTGTATTCATAACTCAGCAGCCTCTATCTTCTTAGGATTTGTGCTGTCTGCCTCTAATCCATTTTAATTCCAAAACTATTCTAAAGCAGGAAATAATTTTCCAGGAACATGTCTATCACATTACTGCATTGAAAAAGGGGTTAGAGAGATGCACTCTGAAGTGATCTCAAGCTTGGAGGCTGTATGCTTATAAAAGTGCCTGCCAAAGCAGATTGAATGAACATCAGTCATTAATTTGTGAAAATCAAAAATCAGGGATGACTGAACTTATTTTTTTTGTCAGTAAGCATCTGAAAGTTGATGTTAATATTTAAGCATGAACTCATTTGACTTGTGATACTTTTTATCTTTAAGACCATTTATAGATGAAATCTGTAAGCTTCTATTAAAAACAAAGTTTGCCAAATATTCTATGTACATCTCTAGGATTTTAGGCTGTCAGACAGACAGGTGGTAATACTGGAAGTGGGCTTAAGTGTGTGAGTTGTTCTATAAGACATTGAGAATAGTTCTTTTCATTCTCTGAGAAAAAACTGCAGTTTTACTGAGAGAATGTTGTGGAAAGAGAATGTACACATTTCAACATTAAGGATCTATTCATTTGAAGTACTTCACTGTTTGCTGCAATATCGGTCCATTTCAAGTCCTTCCAATAATGCAGGTATGTACAAATTCTTCCATCTGAAGACTTTGCCTTCACCTGTAATATTACTATTATGAAAACAAAAGAAAAATTTTGAAACATAATTGCAAGTCAGATTCTCCAGATTAGCATTAAGGTATTACTTTACTAGTAGAATGTAATAGTTAATTTGTTGTGTGAGCCATGAACTGGAAGAATAACTCATTTGGTGATATTGCAAATGCCAACAGCCTTAGCACTAAATGACTTCTTTATAGGCTGCAAGAATCGCCTGTATTTCTTCAGGACATGCTTGTTTTTCTATCTTAAAATCATGAGGTGAAATTCTATTCTGATCTTTTAATGCACCGAATTTCTCTAATACCTTGGGGGAATATTTTTCTACATGATGTGAAATAATTAAACTGGCAAACAAATAAAAATACCATGAAAAAGGCACATGTGTGGGTCATTGAGAATTAGGGTCAGAGTCTCTAGTGCTGGGTCCTGGTCATATGTATTTTGATATATGTATTTTATGATTCTGTATAATTCACATGAACAATAGAATAATAATTAAGGTTTAGTTAAGTGATTTTAAGAATCAATTTAACAAATATAATGGAATTTCAAAATCCAGTTGTATCTGAGGCATATGATCAGATCAATATGATGACAGTTACCAAAAGGAGTATGATATAGAAACCCTCAGCCAGGTCAAAGATACACAAGGGAATGAGAGTTTGGAAACAGGAGAAAATTTGTGAAGGTATTTTTAGAGAAAGCAGTCTTCAAGCAGCAACTCCTTCTCTATCATGGGGAGGAATGAGCTGAGCTTCTTCACAAAGGGGGGCAGACTTCAGCAAGACCTCTTGTTCATAGTCACCATGATCTTTGTTGTGAGTGCAAGAGACCAGCACTGGAGGATATTTCTGGAAGAGATTAACATTTGAGTTGGTCGACTGTGTAAAGTGAATTCTTCTCCCCAGTGTGGGTTAGCAACATCCAAACTGTTGAGGGCCTGAACAAACAGATAAACAAAACAGCTAAAGCTTGGATTCTGTCTTTGCTTGATGGCTTGAGCTGAGATTTACACCATCTGTGGTCCTAGTTCTTAGATCTTCAGACTTGAACTGAATTATCTCACTGACTTTCCTGGGTGTCCATATGCAGATGACAGGTAATGGGACTTCTCAGCCACCATAATTGCATGAACCAATTCCTTATAATGAATGCCAGTCTTTACATATATATGAAGGTTGCCCAAAAATGTATGCCCATTTTAAGAAAGGAAAAAAAAAACTGTATTAAAATTCTAATACTCAACAAGATGAATACAAGTCGTGTTTGACTTCTGAAATTACAAGAGGAGCTCAAAGGGGATACCATCAATGTTGAGACACTTCTGATTATGGCAAACATCTCTTAAAATGTGTACACATATTTTTGACATCCCGGGCATACACACAGACATACATATACACACAAGTGTATACATAAATATATAATAAATAAATGTATCTATGTCCTATTGGTTCTGTTTCCCTGGAGCCTTCCCAGTACAGGAGATAAGCAGCACAGGAGATAACCACCAAGTGCCTCAGCCTGGAAAAGAAAGACTACTCCTAACATTTATGTGACCAGGACAAGAGTGCAAGTGGAGACCTACAAGATACATGTCAAAGGAGAACTGCAGTGGGTCTCTGGCTCTCGCCCCAGGGGCTGCGGACCCCACCATCACAGCCTGCTCTTCATACGGAGCTCGACAGTTGCCACCGCTGTGGCATCACAGCTGACTGGACAGCCACTGCAGCGCAGATGCTGCTGCCGCCGCCACAGCCACTGCCAGTAGCACATCACACCACCGGGCCAGAGGCGATCCACGACTTCAGTCCTTGAAGCCCCTTCAGGGAAGATCTGCTGGGATCGCTGCCACCTCTCCTGCGACTGAGATGTCCTGCCCGACGTGAGTCTCCTGCCTGTGCCCTGAGGCAGGCATTCATCTCCAGTCTCACTGGATCCTGTCAGGACCCACCCCCTCTGGGACCAGCATCTGAGATAGCACCACCTGCTGGCGATTCAAGGTAGCAACACCGAAATGGGAGAAACAAGCTTGAAAATGACAGGACAGACTGGTGAACGGAGGGTGATCTGAACTGTCCTTCACAGCAGACCAGGGGCAACTGACCCTAACTGCAAACTAATTTACCAGCTTGAAAAGAAAGCTAGAAATCAGAACTGAAAGGACATTGGACTTAAATAAAAAGTCTCAGAGTGTGCTTCATTGATTCTGTTAGTTTAATGACTTAATTCTATTCCTACTGTGTTGTTCCTTTTTTTTCTTTCCTCTTCCTTTTCTTCTCTTTTCTTCTCTCTGTAAACCATATCTTTGTATAGAGGAACAGCACACCAATAAGGTGGTTGGTTAGCTTGTATGTTAGCATCACTTATGTTTAATTTATTTTTTGTATGGGAGTTGGTTCGTCTGTAGCTGTGGTCTATTGTTTTTATCTGTTTCAGTATAGGTCTCTCTCTCCATTAGTTGGCATACGTTTGTTTTCCCCCTTACTCCTTTATCTCTCCACCCCCCTCTTCAACCCACTGTCTGCTCCATTCTCTTCCCTCTGCTAACCACATTTTATTTCAGGGAGTAAACCTACAGTCCCACTGCACAGACAGATTCCAAGGCAGTGGAGAGTGGGTTCCACATTATCCACACAGTGAATACCAGGACCTGCAGATAGATTTTGAATAACAGCTCCCCCCTTAAGTAAATCTCAAAACTACAAAAAGGACCGCCCCCAACCTATAGTACAACTCCAGAATTGAACAAAGTAAGAGGGCATACATAAAGAATAGGAGATTGAACAAACAGAAGTAAAACCAACCCCTTTACCCCTGAATAACAGAATTAAAGAAGAAGGTGACGTGGAGGGAAGGAAAAAGTATGGAGGGGGAAAAATCGTACAAATGAAGAAAAACCAAGAAGAATATAGGTCTCACACAGACCCCTCGGAGATCAGACACTGAGAAAACAGATTCTGGAACACAACAATGAAGAGCCCCCAGAATGACTGGTCACATGCAACAAACCCAGACATCAAGACATTAATGGAGAGAATTTAAAAAATTGAGGAGAGACAAGAGGAAAATAGGAAGGAGCTGATGTCAGAAATAACAGCAGTAAAGAATACTGTGAAGGAAATGAATAACAGACTAATAAGCATGGAAAGCATAATTAGCCAAGCAGAAGAAAGAATCTCAGAGCTCGAAGACCAAACACAGAACTAACCCAAACTGTCAAAAGCATAGAAAAGAGGCTCAAAAAGACAGAACAAAACCTGCAAGAGATGAATGATCACTTCAAGAGACCAAACCTAAGAGTAATTGGGCTTCCTGAGGCAGAGAGAGAAACAGAAGCCACACTGGAACAAACATTTCATGAAATCATTCAAGAAAACTTCCCTCACCTCATCAAGGATGAAAAAATTCAAACACAAGAGATTCAGAGAACCCCTGCAAGACAACAAATGAGAAGACCAACTGCCAGACACATAATAATTCACCTAAACCAAGTAGGTATAAAAGAAAAAATCCTACAGGCAGCAAGAAAAACAGGCCAGACTACCTACCAGGGAAGACCAATTAGAATAGCAGCAGATTTATCCACAGAAACCCTACAGGCTAGGAGAGCCTGGAGCCCTATCTTCAAAGTTCTAAAAGATAAACAATTTCAACCAAGGACAACCTACTCAGCCAAACTAAGCTTCATTAGTGAGGGAGAATTGAAATATTTCCAGATATCCAAACCCTAAGAACCTATGCTGTTACCAGACCACTTCTACAAGAAACACTTAAGAAAGTACTCAACACAGAAGAAAAAGAAAAAAGAACAACAACATTCTTCACAAGAGTACAGGCAAAAGATTAAAAACACACAAGAACCAACTCCAAAATCCAAGGAAAGACAACAAACACACAGGAACAACTCTGTAAGAACCTTATGACCGGGATCAACTCTTGCATTTCAATTATTAGCCTAAATGTGAATGGACCAAATGCACCACTGAAAAGACATATCATCAGGGAGATGCAAATTAAAATCACACTGAGATACCACCTAACTCCAGTCAGAATGGCAATTATCAACAACTCAAAATATAACAGCTGCTGGAGAGGGTGTAGCGAAAAGGGAACACTTCTACACTGTTGGTGGGAGTGTAAACTAGTGCAACCTCTGTGGAAAGCAGTGTGGCGATTCTTAAAAACTCTAAAAATTGACCTTCCATATGACCCTGCAATCCCCTTACTGGGAATATACCCTGAAGAACACAAATCACTCTATAAAAAAGATACCTGCACACATATGTTTATCGCAGCGTTGTTCAGAATAGCATGAACCTGGAAAGAAGCATGCTGCCCATCAAAAGAGGACTGGATTAAAAATATGTGGCACATATACACGATGTAATACTATGCAGCCATAAAAAAGAACAAAATCATGAATTTCGCAGCAACCTGGATGGAACTAGAGTCTATAATACTGAGTGACCTCTCACAGAAACAAAGATCCGAATATCACATGTTCTCACTCATATAATGGACCTTGAACATCCAATGAAATACTATAAGAAAATGACTGATGGTACTGGGAAACTATGGGGGGGAGAGATGGGATTAACAGTAGCAAATATCTGTCTGGGGATGGGGAAACACCTCTTATGAACAGGGTGCCTAAATGAAACGTAATTGTACACCTAATACTTAACTGTACCCCACAGCACCATAATAAAATATATTGATTATGAAAAAAAAAACTATGTATGATGTTCACATGCATACCTAATCCTGAATTGTACCCCACATCATTAAAATAAAACTGTATATATATAAACAAAAAATAAAGAAATAACGGTTGAATATATTGCTGCAAAATTATCCTGCAGATTTTAGAAGTTCAGCAATCAACATGTGATCATTAAAATCACATCTACTAATATAATTATATAGATATAATCTGGTATCCTGGATAGACTCTTGGGAAATAAAAAGGACATTGGATGAAAACTAAGAAAATCTGCATAATATGTTAACTTTAGTAATAATGTTTTGACATTGCTTTGTTAATTACATAAATGTACCATACTATATTGTTAACATGGTAAATAAACCTAAGGATTAACCCTATTTCTTTGTTATGTTCATAATAAAGACAACTGGGTGACAGGGCATATGAGAACTCTGTACCACCTTATACTTTTTTTTTGGTAAATCCCCCAGAATATTCTAAAACAATAAAGTCCAGTTTTTAAAAGGCTTTAATTTTATTTGTACTTTTAAATGTATCTTTTTCTGGATACAATTTCTAGGTGAAGTTTCTTTTAATTTTTAAAAGTATTTCTAGTGCTTTGAGATATTAACTAACATCTTTTGGCATCCAATGTTTCTGAGGAAAAGAGAGTTTTAAAACATATCATTATTTCTCTCCATATAATATGTTTCTCCTACCCCAGTCCTTTGACTACTTTCAAGGTATTTCTTTAGCCTTCTTTTAAGCTCTATAAAATTCTGATATTAGTCGATGTGATTTTAAGGATCACATGTTGATTGCTGAACTTCTAAGATCAGCAGGATGATTTTGCAGCAATATATTCAACCATTATTTCTTCAAGTAATGATATGTGCCCGATTTTGTCTATATTCTTCTTCCAGGATTCAAGTTAAATTGATGCTGGAACCATTTGATATTGCATTTCTTATTATTAAGTTTAAATCCCACTTCTCTGTTGAGATTGGAAAACTTCTATTTATTTATTTATTTTAAAATCTACTGCTCAGTTTTTCTTCTACTTGCTATTAGTATCATTATATTAAATATTGTACTTTTCATATCTGCAATTTCTATTTTACTATATTTATAACGCTTTGCTGATATATCTGTTAATTCATTTTGATTATCTTTTCATTTTTATAGTAGCTGCTTTTAATTTTTTTTTCACATTCCTATTATCTTGAGGTCTGCTTCTATTGGTTATTATTCTTTCCTTTATCCCATGTTATTCTTTCTTTGCATCTATAGCTATTTCTGGTTGATATACTTGACCTTGTAGATGATATGTGGTTAACTATAGCGTAAATGTTTTCTCTTCTGAAGACTAGTTTTTTTCTCTTACAGACATTTATTTTTTATTTTATTTTATTTTTTGAGTTGGAGTCTCACTCTGTTGCCCAGACTGGAGTGCAGTGGCCACTCCCGGCCACTACAGCCTCGACCTGCTGGGCTCCGGCGATCCTTCCGCCTCAGCCTTCCAAGTAGCCGGAACTACAGGTGCCACTTCCACACCTGGCTAATTTTTGATTTATTGTAGAGAT
Source organism: Carlito syrichta (assembly GCF_000164805.1). Taxonomy (NCBI): domain Eukaryota; kingdom Metazoa; phylum Chordata; class Mammalia; order Primates; family Tarsiidae; genus Carlito; species Carlito syrichta. The sequence continues at coordinate 143,129 of NW_007258850.1, forward strand.
GAGTTCTCGCCAAATTGCGCAGGCGGGTCTCGCCAAATTGCGCAGGAAATCCACTCACCTCAGCCTCCCAAAGGTGCGAGATTACAGGCTGAGCCACTGAGCCCGGCTTCTTACATACATTTAAATTGCTGGTTGAGTACTTGTGGAATTTTGGGTTTATGCTTTGTTTTGTTGGACCAGTTTTACTTTTTTCCAAGGATGTAGCTTTTACTACTAAGACGTGGTCCTTCAGGGATATTTAGCTGAAAGTTCAGAGTGTTTACTTAGCCCCTCTAGTTATCTCAAATTTCTGTGTTTGTGGGAGACAGCAATTTTAACATCTGCTGAGTTTTAACAGTTTTCAGGATATTGCTTTCAATGGAACAACTTGGATTATCTAAAAAAATGGACACTTTAGGAAACAAGGAAGGATTTGAGAGGAGTTCATTTTTCAGTTTTAGAGCTTTCTCAAGGCGGCTTCTTCCTTTTGAAGAGTTTATTTTTCAATTTCCAACTTTTCTAGTAATTATGATTCTGTTCTTTTATACTTCAATTCAAAAAACAGTTCTTTGGTAATGGTGACCACCTAGAAAAGTATGAAGCAGACAGTGGCCTCCGTGGAAAAGCTATAGAACAACGCCTTTCTAATTTTAAGAGGCCAGTTCTTCTCTCATTTCTGTATACTTTTGTTTTCATTTCAGTTCATTACTTTTTTGTATTTTTATATTTCTAGAATATTTTATCATGATTATCTACTAGATGTTTAGTTTGATACAGATCAGTTGTTTCTGAAACCATAACCAATTTCTGTAGCCTAATTTTTCATCTCTTTCTGTTTCCTCCTCTCTCTCTCTACTGCCTTCTCTAATTTCTTCAGTGCTGTCCTCACCTACTTATTACTTCTTTCACTATGGGTTCATCTGGTTAATCAATCCATTGATTTTTAAAATATGAGTAACCATTTTTCTACTTCCAAGAGTTTTAAGTGTATTTTTTCAAATAAGATTCCTAATTTTATAATCTCTTTTTCTTTGTAGTACATACATAATTTTATTTATTTATTTTTTCTTTTGAATTGGAGTCTCATTCTGTCGCCCAGGTTGAAGTGCAGTGGCACGCTCACAGCTACCGCATCTTTGACCTGCTAGGCTCAGGTGATCCTTCTGCTTCTGCCTTCCAAGTAGCTGGAACTATAGGCATGCACTACCACGCCTGGCTTATTTTTCTTGATTTATTGTGGAGATGAGGTCTCACCAAATTGCCCAGGCTGGTTTCAAACCCTAGAGCTCAGGCAGTCATCTCACCTCACGTTCCCAAAATGCTGGATTGACAGACTTGAGTCACTGCACCCAACCCATATATACTTTTATACTCCCTCATTTTTATTTCTTTAAGCAAATATGCTAAATATACTAATATATTGCATGCATTAATTCTAACAACTTTCTTTGTAGCACAAAAATTCTGCTATTGTTTCAGCTCTTTCATGTGCATAGTGACTTGATTCCTTATTTGCTGTATATTTTTAAAATCTGAACTTACATTTTTCAAAATTGTATGTTTGTACTCTAAGTTCAAATGATATTTCCCAGGAAATATTTACTAAGTTCATGGCCCATATATTTGTTAGGTCCATGAGTTACTATCAGTCCAAAAAAGTCAAATGCAAGTTTTGTTATAAGGATTTTTAGGTCATTTAGTAGTATAAATTTAAGCCACAACCCTGTTACAAATCCAAATATTTTTCTCTCTATCCAAATAAAAGTAGAAGTTAGCGAAACATTATCACAATTTCTGCATCCAGAGATAACTTTTATTTTGTGCTAGTTCTCATATTTAAATTGTTGCCTTTCAGTTATTTTGGTTTTATGTATGATACTTTGATTTGCTTCTGGCCTTACATAGGATTCCATAAATTTTCTCCTATCTCATGCACTTTGCAGATTATTTGTTACCTCCTTAGGAAGAAAAGCCAACTTCAGTACTTGTGGTCTTCTATGAATAAATATGCATTTCCATAATATATGACCTCCAATAATCTCCCTCATTTTCTGGCCAGACTAATAATATATTAAATTTACACACACACACACACACACACACACACACACACACACACACACACACACACACATGCATAAGTTAACAATCCTCTAATGTTCTTTGCAGCAGAAAAATTTCTATAATAATTTTCCTCCCTCATTACTGAGGAAAATCTTAACAATATAGATTCATAAAACCTGCTTCATATCTTAGGGATATTGGCCCTAAAATTAGATGTTACTTTATTTTGAAAATAAAAAAATATTAATAACACATAATGTGTGTTTTTTTTCAACAGGCACTATTTGGAGACTGAGGTAAGCATAGTACTTTACTTACTCTCAAATAGATAACAGCCATTCAGATAATTACACCAAAAAGAATTGGAATTGGGATAAATCTACTAAAGGTGAGGTATAGGGAAATAACTGAATGTAGTCATTAAAGGAAGTGCCATTTATACAAAGATGTGAAACCTGATAGAGTACTAGCTAATCAAATAGGGAGATGATTATAGTTTTATAAAGAAGGACCAATACATGTAAAACCATTGAGTTTGGTAGAAACTCAACAAAAATAAAAAAATTAAAAAAAGAAACTCAACAAAATTAAGACATTGAAATATAGGAAAATTCATTGGTGAAAATTCAGACTAAAATGATAGCTGAGAGCCAGGTTATTGATGCATTGATACTGCTATTTTTAATTATGCTGAACTTTTATCCTCCTCCCTATAATCACTTATTCATTTAATCAGTCATTGATTTGGTAGCTCAGTATTTACTTGGCCTTACAAAATGTCAAATACTAGTTTAGAAAATGAGGTTGCACTTCTCAACAAGACTGAGAGAATCTCTCCCGTTGGAAAAATGAGTTCTGTGAGGGAATATAGATGATACACCTCAGTAAATAGATGTAATAGGTTTCAACCATAACTCTCCTTCCCATTTAATTCATTTTTGTCTATCATAATAACCATTGTTGGAAAATTATTTCACCCAAATGTTCTATAATTATAGAGGTATTCCATAAATGCAAGATTAGATAAAGTAGAAGGATAGATCTTAGTCAGTGTTGATATATTTCAGTAAAGTTGTGTCAGTTGTTTATGACTGACCTCATTTCAGATTGAGTCACATCTGTGACATGTTGATGGTTAAGTATTCTGAATAGTTTGCAGTTTCCTGTTGCAAAGTGAATACTACATTTTAGCAGAATTATTAAAATTCTATTGCAATGATCCTTAGAATAGATTATGGAGTTTGGATTGGTAGTTGATCATATGTACATGAAAGGTGAACAGATTTAAGCATTATTGAGTAAGTAGAAGAATTGGTAGAAATTAATGACATTAAATACAAGTAGAAGTGAAACAAAGGCCTGTATAAGATGTCATCTTGCTTCTGGCTTATAAAGTTAGATGACTGATGACTGTATCATTTGACTATGTCACCAAAATTTCATGTGTTGGAAATTTAATCCTTAAATTTATACATTGATGATATTTGGGGAGGGGGAAGGCTTTAGGAGGTAATTAGGATTAGATAAGACATTCAGGATGAGGTCCCCATGATTGGACTTGTGGATTTATAGAAGGAGGAGAGAACTGGGCTGGCATACTCTTGCTGTCTTGCCATGTGATGCCCTCCACCATGCTATGTAATAAGAAAGATTTCACCAGATGCAGTCCCTTAATTGTGGACTTCTCAACCTCCAGAACTCTAAGAAATACATTTCTTTTCTTTATAAAAAAAATGTCTGCTCTAACAACGTAAAACAGACATTGGTGCTAAGTTAGAGAAGACAAGGACACAGTTGTTTTGGTGGAGAAGGTGTTTTGTTTTGAATATATTTGCTTTAAGATTGCTTTTAGTATAGGCAATTAAGCTGCTAGTTAAATGATTAGGATTCATAAAGAGGTCCAAATTTGGATTTGTTAAATAGTCAACAATTGTCTATAAAGGAGAATAAAATTTCCTAAGGAGACAGAATGAATATAGGAGAGAAGATTGTCTGAAAGAAGACTTACAGAAATCATATTAAAAATTAGGCAAGAAATAAGTGCCACTTTGGGTTGACAAGTAAGGAAAGGAGGAAATAATGTTATTGTCAAACCAAGGAAATAGTCGTTTTTAAGAAATGATGGTCAACTGTCAAAGTTGATGAGAAGTCAAACAAAATAAGTATTTACATTATATGTGCATTTTTTTCAACAAAAAATATATCAGTATCTGAAAACAAGTATTGCAAGTACTTCTCTAGGTGCTGACAATACACACATTTTCTGCTTTTGTGCTCAGTTTTCTAATAAATAATGATGAGTAAGAAAACATTTTATATATGATACACTAAATTATGATGGATATACTGAAGGATTGTCTAATATTTAGAAGAATTAAGGAGATTTGGAAAATTTGCCTAGCACAATTATCAGCTTAAAGTTTTTTCTGAGTGTAAAGGACTAAATAATTCCTAATACATTTTAAAAATTTTGTTATCATCTTATTTTGCATAATCTACTAACATAACATTTCACAGATTTTAGACATAAACTTACCCATCATATATCTTGATAAGATCCATAGGAGGAATGTACACTTCGAATCAAGGATTTTATTTTATTTTTATTTTTTTGAGTTGAAGTCTCATTCTGTCACCCAGACTGGAGGGCAGTGGCTGCTCCCAGCCACCGCAGCCTTGACCTGCTGGGCTCTGGTGATCCTTCCGCCTCAGACTTCCAAGTAGTTGGAACTACAGGCACACGCTACCACACCCGGCTAATTTTTTGATGTATTGTAGAGATGAGGTCTCGCCATGTTGCCCAGGCGGGTCTCGAACACGCGGGCTCAGGCAATCCACTCACCTCAGCCTCCCAAAGGCGTGGGATTACAGGCTGAACCACAGAGCCCGGCTTGTGTGCACTTTAAATCTGTGAGTTTTTAATCTGTTGTGTATATGAGTGTGTGAAGGAAAACTAAATCTCAGTGTAAGTTTTTGATGGTGATGTGAAAATCTACTACGTCCTTACTGATTTTCTATTTACATTTTAATCAGTTATTAAAAGAGGTTATAGACATCTCTAATAACTATGTTTGTGGATTTCTGTTTGACCTTGCAGTTCTTTCAATTTTTGCCTAAAGTATTTTTATCCTCTGTTATTAAGTAAATAAATGGTTAGAATTGTTTGTGGCCTCAAAATTAGCTTACATCTTCATCATTATGAGATGACCTTCTTTATTTATGGTAATATTTATTGCTCTGAAACCTATTTGTCCAATATAAATACAACCATTCCACCTTTAATTGTATTAGTGTTATAGTATTAGCATGATATATTTTTACATCTTGCCACCTTTTAGCCTTTTTAAAGATATATACTTAAAATGTGTTTCTTCTAGGCACCAAGTACTAGAGTCTTACATTTAATCCAATCTGGTTATCTCTGCCTTTGAATTGGGACACCTCAGTTATATACAGCTAACACAATTACTGGTATGTTCAGGTTTAATATCTAATTTTTGTGTTTTATTTACCATATTTATTTTGTTTTTCTTTTCCTTTTTTGCGATTCCTTTTAGAGTCGTTTAATACAACTGGTCAGTCCATTTTATTTCATTGTGCTTTATTAACTCTTACTCTATTTTGTTGTTTTAGTGATTGCTTTAGGATTTTTAGTATTCATATTTAATTTATTATAGTCTTCCTTCAAGTGTTATTATACTACTTCTGGTATGTAGTGTGAGAAACTTACAACACTATTCTTCCATTTCTTCCATGTTGGTATTTGTGTTCTTATAATAATATATTCAAAATTACACATTACAAACCTAACAATAGATAATTATTGACTTATTACATTTTTAGGAGCTTTAAAAAGAAAAGTATCTTATATAATTACCTATGTAGTTACCATTTCTAGTACACTTCATTTTTGTGTGTAGTACACTTCATCTTTCCATCTTATATCATTTCCTACTTGCCTAAAGGTATACATGTAATAGTTCTTCTCATGCGAATCTACTAGTGTTAAATTACTTAACTTTGGCATCTAAAATAAGTTTTCATATTGCTTTCATGTTTGAAAGATATATTCACTGAATTTAAAACTCTATGCTGGGAATTTTTTCTTTCAGTACTTTAAAAATGTCCCATTACCTTTTCATTGACATCGTCTCTGATGAGAAACATACTGTCATCCTTATCTTTGCTCTTCTGTAAATAATGTGTTTTATTTCTGATTGATAATTAATGTTTTTGAATAATTTTATTATGATGTGCCCTGGTGTAGTCTTCTCCTTGCTTCTCATGCATGGAATTTATAAAACATTTTTATCTTTTAGGTTGTTTTTAACAAATTTGAAATTTTCCAAGCTACTAATTTTTTAATAATTTTGTTTTCCCTCTCCTCTTCTCTCCTTTATGAACTCCAGTTGCATGTATGCTAATCCTCTTGTACCTGTACAGAACTCACTGATGCACTGTTCATTTTTTAATATTATCTTTCTTTTTGTTTTATTTTAGATAGCTTATAGTGCTAGGTATTCAAGGCTACTGAACTTTTCTTCTGTAATTGTTAACTTGCAATTAACTTATCCAATGCATTTATCTTTTTTTCAATTTTTATTTATTTTATTCTTTCTGTCTTTTTTTTGGCCCCTTTGAAAGCATTTAAAAAAATTTTTTCTTTACTTTAAAGGCGTGGGGTACAATTCAAGTTTATGTACACAAATGTCCATTATGCAGGTACCCTTGTTGATGAGGTGTGCCCCTCCCTCCCCCGGCAGTTTCCCTCAACTCCCAATTCCCACCCCATTCCCTGCAGTTTCTAACTACTGCTAATCCCTTTCTTATAGTGTTATGATAATTATTCAAGGTCCACTTTTAAGTGAGAACACATGGTGCTCCGTTCTTTGTTTCTGTGATAGATCATTGAGTATGATAGACACTAAATCCATCCAAGTTGCTGCAAAATCCATATGTTTGTTCTTCTTTATGGAAGCATAATATTTCATTGTGCATATGTATCACATTTTAAAAAATCCGGTCCAGCTTCAGTGGGCAGCATGGGTGGTTCCATGTTTTTGCTGCTGTGAATTAAACTGCAACAAACATGCGTGTACAGGTATCTTTTTGTTAGAATAACTTGAGGTCCTCTAGTTATATTCCTAATAGGGGAATTGTTGGGTCATATGGAAAGTCAATTTCTAGTTCTTTCAGAAATAGCCACACTGTCTTCCAAAGAGGTGGCACTAGTTCGTATCCTCACATGCAGTGTAGAAGCATTCCTTTTTCCCCACAACCTCATCAGTTTGTTTTATTAATGATGGCCATTGTTACTGGGGTTAGGTGGTATCTCAATGTGGTTTGATTTGCATTTCTCTGATAATGAGTGAATCTGAACACTTTTTCATGTGTCTGTTGGCTGCCCATGTATCTTCTTTTGAGGAGTACCTATTCATGTCTTTTACCCACCTTTTAATGTTTTTTTTGGGGTACATTTGAGTTCCTTGTAGATCCTAGATGTTAGGCCTTTGTCAGTTATACAGTTGGCAAATAATTTTTTCCCATTCTGTGGGCCATCTTGATGATTTCGTTGGCTTTAAAGAAGCTCATCAGTTTGATGAGCTTCCACTCTTTTAACTTATGGCTCATTGTATGGGCACTTGGGGTTTTGGTCAGGAATTGGTTGCCAGTTCCAATTTCCTTAAGGGTATCTCCTGCGTTTTCTAAGATTCTTATAGTTTGAGGTTTTGGTCTTTGATCCATTTAGAGTTAATTTTTGTGTATGGTGATAGGTAGGGGTCCTGTTTCAATCTTCTGCATGTGATCAGCCAGTTTTCCCAGCACCATTTACTGAGTAGGTTCTCCTCTCCCCAGTGGTGGTTGTTGGAGGCTTTGTCAAAGGTGAGTTGGTTGTGAAATCGAGGTTTTACTTCTGGAATTTCTGTCCTGTTCCATTGATCCGTATGCCTGTTCTTGTAGCAATACCAGGCTATTTTGATTATTGTAGCTTTATAATAAAGTTTGATATCTGGAAATGTGATACCTCCTGCTGTATTTCTTTTACTAAGAATTGTTTTGGCTATTTTTGGTAGTTTATGTTTCCATATGAATTTCTACATTTTCATTTCCAAGTCTGAGAAGAATTATCTTGGTAATTTAATGAGTATTTTACTAAATTTGATCTTTTCTTCTGTGGTTTTTAACCTGCAATTAACTCATCCAACATATTTTTCATCTGTGGCATTGTAGCACTCATCTATAGATGTTCGATTGTGGTTCTTCTTGTATCTTCCATGTTCCTACTTAAATTTTGAACACATAGATATATTTGTAACTGCTAAATGCTTGAACGTCTGCTAAATCTAACATCTGTATCTGTTCTGAGTTACTTTTGATTGATTCATTGATCTCATTATTGGTCATGTTTTCCAGTTTCTGTAAATGCCAGATAATTTTAATTGATATCAGCCTACCAGTCATTATAAATTTTGTCTTGTTGGGTGTTGGATATTACTATATTTCTAGAATGAGCCTTTATCTTTGTTTCATTATGATACTTGAAAATGGGATTTATATAATTTTTAAAAATACAATTTTATGCAATTTTTAATTCTTTGATTTTACTGTTTTATAAGTAAAATCAGAGTAATGTTCATTGTAGGTCTAATTATACTCACCTACTGAAGCAAACAACTTTTGTATGTTCCATGTAGTAGCTTGTGAATCCTGAAATTTTATAGTGTGTCAGGTGAGAATAAACATGATTTCTGGTTCTTTGTGAATTCTAGACAGCATTACCTTTAATTATTTAAGGTGTTTCTGTCCTTGGATTTGTTAAGCATTGTTACATATATTTTTTGATCTGTACTCATTGAATACTTTTGAGTTATGACTTTTTTTCCCTTTTCCAACCCACATTCCTTGACTTGTGGACCTCTTTTTGCAACTTCAAAGCCAGTAATGGCAGATCATGATCTTCTCTTGCTGTCATATCTCTGATTCTCTTTCTCTATCCTAAGAAGAAAAATATTCTTTATTGTTAAGAACTGATGAGATTAAATTGGGCTCATCCAACTAATCCAGATTAATCTCCCCATTGTAAATTTCTTAACTCTTATTAAACATACAAAGTTCTTTTTGTTATGTAAGAAAAATTATTCACATGCTCCAAAGATTAAGACAAGAACATCTTTGGGAGGACATTGCTTTAATTACCAGAGTACTCTTGGATTTCCAGAATTGTTTGATTTCCAGATTTGCTTCCTCTACTCATGGTGCCTGCTACGCTATGCCTTAATTTATCTTTCTTGTTCTGTGGCCTGGAAACTCTCTCAAAGCAGTAAACTGGGGAAATTTACCTAGGTCTTATGTCATTTATTTTTATGTCTCAGAAATTTTTGTTCTTTTTTTTAAAGCTCTTTCTTGAAAAAATATTGTTTTAAATTTTTTTTCCATTTATTGATAGTTTCAAATGAGAGAATAAACCTGGTCCTGATTACTTAATTTTCTTTGAAAGAGAACTATTTCTTTGAAAGATAATTTTTCTTATCATTAATAACTGTCATATTTTTCTTAAAAATTATTTATTGCCTTGATATTAACTATGCCTAACATTTTGCAACTACATCAGCTTAATATTTATTTATTTATTATGTACTTATTTTAGTTAGGATTTGCAAGTTGTATCCTTGTTACTTTTCTTTACTTCGAACCTTTCTTTGATTTTAGGATGTGCTTCTAGTAAACTGCATATGATGAATGGTGAAGTTGTTGTCATTGCTGCTATTTTCAATCTATCCAAAAATATTAGCTCTTTAGTTAGGTCATTTAGCCTATTTATACCTAATATATGTATTGAAGTATTTGAGTATATATTTACTGTCTATTTGAGCCATAGGTTTTAAATTATATTTCAAATTTCCTCTTGACTTCTGTGGAAATAAGCAGATTTCATAATTAATCTAAGTGTCTATATATTCCCCCAATAGATAGAACAACATTTTGTCAGTTGCTGAAAAATTTAATATCATATAAACTAAGTTTTCTTTAAATGCAATTAGGAAATTAATGCACTTATAATGAAATGAAAAGTTGTGTTTTATTTTGAACAAAATTTAAATGCACAAAAGTACACAAAATAATTAGCATACAACTTTGTATTTCTCAGAATTGTCAGTGGTTACTATTTACTTGTACAGGATTAAATATTTTTTTATTTTTAAAAGAGAAAATTTAAGTAGAATAGAAATTTAAGTAGAATAGAAATTTAAGTAGAATAGAAATTTGATTTGTACTCGGTCTTAATTATTATGTCCCCATATTATCTCTGAGGCCTATATGCCCTTTTAATTTACATGCATTCCATTTTATATTAATTATATAATAGTCTACCCATAATTCTGTAACTTGAGTTTTTTCACTTAATTTTATGTTTTCTCTGTCTTTGTTAAGATATATCTATATTTAGCTAGTGAACACTATTTTATTGCTATTCAAAATAAATTTTGTGTTCTTATCAAATGGTATACTTTATCAATCTTTTCATAATTGAAATAAATTTATATTGTTTTCAAATTTTTGCTGTTGCAAGTATGTGACCTAAGGTTCCTTAAAACTTCCCTGTATGTACATTTGCAAAAAGGTCATTACCATGTATCCCTAGAAGTGAAATTGCTTGCTTCTATTATGTTCACATATTTAATTTTACTACATAATGAAATTTTAATTTTGCTAACCACGTGAGTGTGAAATAGTACAATGTTTTGCTTTATTTTATATTTTTTCTAATAGCTATCATAAGTATATCTTAATTGCAAGCTGGTTATTTGCATTTTTTCTTTGTGAAATGTCTGTTTACATTTTTTTTCCTTTTTTTGACTAGTTAATTTGATTTTTGCTCATTGATTTGTAGTAGCAATATTTTAATTCTGGCTAATGATTTTATCTGTTATATGTGCTACAAATATCTTGTTTTTAATTTGTAAACTTAATTTAATTAATTAATTAATTTTTCAGTTGAAGTCTCACTCTGTCGCCCAGACTGGAGTGCAGTGGCCGCTCTCGGCCACCGCAGTCTCGACCTGCTCGGCTCCGGCGATCCTTCCACCTCAGCCTTCTGAGTAGCTGGAATTACAGGCACATGCTACCACGCTCGGCTAATTTTTTGATTTTATTGTAGAGATGAGGTCTCTCCTGCCCATGCGGGTCTCGAACCTGCGAGCTCAGGCAATCCACTCACCTCAGCCTCCCAAAGGCATGGGATTACAGGCTGAGCTACCGAGCCATTAATTGATATTTGTCATCTCTTAATGTTTTTTGAGTTTTATTCATCTCATGTATACATTATCAGTTCCTAAGTTTAGCTTTTCTTTTATTTTTTGAATATGTAAATTTTCTGTTTGTTACTTTGTTGATGGAAAAATGGATCACTTCATATTGTGGTCATGTTAAATAAAGATGTTGTTAACATAATTGTCCATACCTTTTCTTTTTTAACTTATATATGTACCCATTTTTCTTAGACATATATCTAAGATCCAAACTGATGGCTGATAGGGAAGGCCTGTTCATCTGTACTGGAAATTGCAAAAGATTTATCAGAACTAATTCTTTCATTTATCCTTTATCTAGCTACGTATGAAATTTCCATTAAATCTCTTCTTTGCCAGCACATGGCATTGTCTTTCTTTGTAATTTAAATCCTGGTGGGTGTGTAGTCACATTTTACTATGGTTTTAATGACAGGAGTATTTTCATATATCTATATTAACCATTTGGTATCCAATTTTTAAAAAATGATTATTTTTAATTCAATTTTGCTGATTTATTTATTTCCTATTGATTTGTATGATTGTTTTAAATAGTTTAGACAGAAATTCTTTGCTGCATTATATGAAGGGGGAACCAAAAATATCCGGAATTATCTTTTGGAGGCCAGAATCCTTGTAGCACACTTGGAATTTGTTCTTCAGTATCGAATCGTCAACCAAAGTTTTTGTCTGGAAGTTTTGAGAAGGTTACATCATAATTTGTGGAAGAAACAACCTGAGTTGTGGCAAACAGGTGACTGGTTCTTCCACTATGGCAAGGAACCTGCCCACACAATGCTGAGGTTTCAGAAGGTTTCGACCAAAAACAGCATGATCTCCATGCCCCCTCCCCCACCTTCCTAGTCACTAAATCAATTTTTTTATTTCATAGGATGAAAAAACTTCTCAAATGATAACATTTTGAAGATGTGAGGAAGATGAAACATAAAACAGCAGAAGCACTCAAAAGCATCAAAAGTGACAAGTTCAAAAACTGTTTTGAGCAATAAAAAAAGGATCTCCTGAGGTGCATTGCATCAAATGGAAAGCACATTAAAGGTAAGTGAAGTTGAAACATGTAAGAATAAGTATACCATTTTCAATAAATACATTATATTTTTGGGACCCGCCTTGTATATGCATTGAATATCATTAGCAACCTGTTGTTTGCCTTTTAAACTTTCTTGATATTGATTTGGTTAAAAAACATTTTGCTTATATTTTCTGTTATGCTTATTAAATGTTGAGGCTTTTCCATAAAATCTTTGCTCATCTCAATGATATAAGCATATCCTGTTTCCCTCATGAAGCTTTGTAGTTTCAGCCTTCACATTTAGATCTAGGAACCATCTTGAATTAATATTTTTGGGTAGTAAATATAAGCTTCAAACATATTTCCACACAGATATCAGGTTTTTTCAGTAATTTTTAATAGAAAAATTCCTCCTTTGATTTATTATGTTGTATGAGTACCTTTGACAAAATATATCTGTGGTCTATTTGTGAATTATCCATTTCTGATCTAATGATCTGTCTACCATTTTGGCAATAACACACTGTTTTTATTACTGTAGATTTGGAGTAAATTTCAAGTTTAAATGAGACTTATCCTGGAAATTCCAACCCCATTTATATAAGTTATTTTCTTTGGATTTATTTATATCCACAGTTCTCCAATGTTTTTATAAACATGAATTTTAGTTAATCTATGTTGTTATGGCATGATCATACATTTTAAATAAACATGGACTCTCAGAGGAGAAATCGTCAAACAAGGCACAAAATGCAAACTACAAATAAAAGTTTGTTAAAATTTCTACTACAATAAAGCAAGAATTTATTCATTAAAACACGCTATAAAGAGTGTCAAGCTCATCTAATGAGAAACTCTTGGAACTGAACATTGAGAGATATGGAGTCAAAAATTCACAGTAGTATTTTTTAAAATAGGAGAACTTGGGATGCATTCACACATCATTGATAATAGTATCAATCCATCCATACTCGTATCTATGCATAATGGAATATTAAACATTTAATAAAATGGATAAATAATACATAAAATAATAAATAACTTAAAAAGAAATTTAAAATTTTAACTAGTTACCATTATCAATGAAAATCAGAAATTTTTAACAGGCATATTTACTTGTCATGCTCAGAATATCACTGAGGTGGAAGAGATACAATGTGTATAACATGCTGGTTGGGGAATAATTTGAAGAAGACTTTCCAAGAATAATTAGGCAATATTTAAATTTGCCTTTGTTTTTTATGTAAATTCTACATTTAAGGACTTATATGAAAATCATTCAGAAATGTAGAAGTGTATTTATGCTAGTACAATTTCTAGTGTTAGAAATTGTACTGTAGTTTTACTCAAAATGACCATAAAGATGAGTATAGTTTAGATACATTAATTTGGTAAAATAAACCATTTTCATGATAATTGTGGCAATGTTAAGACAAAATGAGTGATACAGTGTTATAGAGAAAGTTGGTAGATATTACTTTGGAAAATCTTAAATCAAGATTCAAAAGAACTTAAAATTATCTGAAATAAAATTCATCAGAATTTATTTACAGTGTTTTGTTTCATTTTGTGCTTTCAAATCTGATTCTATCCAAGAGTCAGTCATTTATTATCATATTGTTATTTAAAAAATACTGCTATGAACATTTCTGTGTAATTATTTTATGGACATAAACTTTAATTCCTTTTAAGTGAATGTACAGAAGTATAATTCCATGGTCATGGGGAGACATATATTTAATTTTATTAGAAAATGCTAAACAACTATCAATATATGAATTATTAAAATTGTGGTATGATTATTTAATAGAATATTATTTACCAAAGGAAAAATAAATGAACTACTGCATGGATACATTTTAAAAATACAACATTGAGAAAAAGAGGCCATAATGAGGATTTACTGCATATTTATATTTATGTAGAATACTAAACTAGGCAAAACTAAGCTGTGTGACAAAAATCAGAACAGTAGTTGTCCAAGTAGGAAGGAGATTCATTAGGAAGAAGCATGAGAGCTCTTTGTGTGTTGACGGGTACTTTCTACATCTTAAACAGGACTATACTACACAGATACAAATATTGAGATATACATTGATCACACCTCAGTGATCTGTTGTCTTTTTTTATTTTTTATTTTTAATCAGTATTTTTTATTATGGTTTTGTGGGGTACAGTTAAGGGTTAGGTGTACAATTACGTTTCATTCAGGCACCCTGTTGATAAGAGGTGTTTTCCCAGCCCCAGACAGATATTTGCTACTGTTAATCCCATCCCCCTCTCCCCCATAGCTTCCCAGTACCGTCAGTCATTTTCTTGTAGTATTACTTTGGATGTTCAAGGTCCATTACATGAGTGAGAACATGTGATATTCTGATCTTTGTTTCTGTGAGAGGTCACTCAGTATTATAGACTCTAGTTCCATCCAGGTTGCTGCGAAATTCATGGTTTTGTTCTTTTTTATGGCTGTGTAGTATTCCATCATGTACATGTACCACATTTTTTTAATCCAGTCCTCTTTTGATGGGCAGCATGGTTGTTTCCAGGTTCTTGCTATTGTGAACAATGCTGCGATAAACATACGTGTGCAGGTATCTTTTTTATAGAGTGATTTGTGTTCTTCAGGGTATATTCCCAGTAGGGGGATTGCAGGGTCATATGGAAGGTCAATTTTTAGAGCTTTTAGGAATCGCCACACTGCTTTCCACAGAGGTTGCACTAGTTTACACTCCCACCAACAGTGTAGAAGTGTTCCCTTTTCACCACACCCTCTCCAGCAGCTGTTATTTTTTGAGTTGTTGATAATTGCCATTCTGACTGGAGTTAGGTGGTATCTCAGTGTGGTTTTGATTTGCATCTCCCTGATGATTAGTGAGGTTGAGCATTTCTTCATGTGTTTGTTGGCTTCTCGAATGTCTTCTTTTGTGAAGTGTCTGTTCATATCTTTTGCCCATTTTATAATGGAGTTGTTTGTTTTCTTCTTTTCAGTATGTTTCAGTTCCTTGAAGATCCAGGATGTTAAGCCTTTGTCAGACCTAGGGTTGGCAAATACTTTTTCCCAGTCTGTAGGCTGTCTCCCTGCTCTCTTGATGGTTTCTTTGGCTTTGCAGAAGCTTGTCAGTTTAATAAGGTCCCATTTGTCTATCTTCTCTCTTAAGTCCTGTGGGTTTCAGGTTTTGTACAGGAATTGGATGCCAGTTCCGAATTCCACGAGAGTATTTCCTTCCTTTTCTAAGGTTGTTATGGTTTGAGGTTTTACATTTAGGTCTCTGATCCATTTGGAGTTAACCTTTGTGCATGGGGATAGATAGGGGTCCTGTTTCAATCTTCTGCATGTGGTCAGCCAGTTTTCCCAGCACCATTTACTGAATAGGTTCTCCTCTCCCCATTGGTAGGTGGTGGGGGCTTTGTCGAAGATGAGTTGGTTGAGGTATTGAGGTTTTGCTTCTGGAATCTCAATTCTGTTCCATTGATCTATATGCCTGTTCCTGTACCAATATCAAGCTGTTTTGATGTTTGTAGCTTTATAGTAAAGTTTACAGTCTGGTATTGTGATACCACCTGCTTTGTTTTCTTTGCTGAGGATTGTTTTGGCTATTCTTGGACGTTTGTGTTTCCATATGAATTCCTGTGTTGTTTTTTCTAGGTCTGAGAAGAATGTTGTTGGTAATTTAATGGGTATTGCACTGAATTTGTAGATTGCCTTAGGTAAGATGGACATCTTCACAATGTTGATTCTTCCAATCCATGAGCATGGGATATTTTTCCACTTGTTCATGTCAGCTTTGATTTCTTTGAGCAGTGCTTTGTAATTTTCATTGTAAAGGTCTTTCACGTCTCTGGTCAGGAAGATGCCAAGGTATTTCATTTTTTTTGTGGCTATTGTGAATGGAACTGTGTTTTTTATTTGGGTTTCTGTTTGTTTATTATTGGTGTAGAGAAATGCGGA
>NW_007258850.1:159843-160721 GCF_000164805.1 Carlito syrichta
TTCATCCTTGTCTAGTTCCAGTTTTCAGGGGAATTGGTTCCAATTTTGTCCATTTAGGAGTATGCTGGCTGTGGGTTTCTCGTAGATGGCTTTTACTATTTTGAGGTATGTTACCCGTATGCCTAGATGTTCAAGGGTTTTTATCAAGAAGGGGTGCTGGATTTTATCAAAAGCTTTTTCTGCATCTAGTGATATGATCATGTGGTTTTTGTTTTGACATCTGTTGATGTATTTAATTACATTTATGGTTTTACGAATATTGAACCAGCCTTGCATGCCAGGAATGAAGCCTACTTGGTCATGATGGATGATTTTTGAGATGTATTGCTGAATCCGGTTTGCTAGGATCTTGTTGAGAATTTTAGCATCTATGTTCATCAAAGATATTGGCCTGTAGTTCTCTTTCTTTGTTGGATCTTTACCTGGTTTGGGTATCAATGTGATGTTGGCTTCGTAAAATGATTTGGGGAGAGTTCCATCTTTTTCAATCGCCTGGAATACCTTCAGTAGGATTGGTATCAGCTCCTCCTTAAATGTCTTGTAGAATTCTGCTGGAAAGCCATCTGGACCAGGGCTTTTTTTTGTAGGAAGTTTTCTTATTACGTGGTCGATTTCCTTGATTGTTATTGGTTTATTTAGGGTCTCAATTTCTTCTTGTTCCAACCTAGGTAGGTTGTGTGATGTCAGAAAGTCTTCCATTTCCTTCTGGTTTTCAAGTTTGTTTCCATACAAGTGTACGTAGTAGTCTCTAATGATCTTTTGTATTTCTTCAGGGTCAGATGTGACTTCATCTTTTGTGTTTCTGATTATGCTTATTTGGTTTTTTTCTTGTTTTTTCTTGGTCAGTCTAGCTAGGGGACCATCAATCTTGTTACCCT
>NW_007258851.1:0-632 GCF_000164805.1 Carlito syrichta
GGAATCGAATGGAATGGCATGGAAGGGGAAGAATGGAATTGAATGGAGTGGAATGGAATGAATAGTAATGGTATGGAATGAATGGAATGGAATGGAATGGATTGAAATGAAGAGAAATGGAAATCATGGAATGAAATGGAATGGGGGGGAGTGTAATTGAATGGAATGGAATGTAAAGGAATGCAATTGAATTAAGAGGAATGGAATGGAATGGAACGGAATGCAGTGGAGAGGAGTGGAGTGGAGTGGAATGGAATCGAATGGAATGGAGAGAAATATAATGGAAGGAAATGGTGTGGGGTGAAATTGAATGGAATGGAATTGTGTGGAATGCAATGAAACGAGAAGAATGTAATGTAATGGAGAGGAATGGAATGGGATGGAGAGGAAGATAATTAAATGGAATGGAGGGTAATGGAATGGAAAGTACTGGAATGGAAAGTAATCGAGAGGAATGGATAGGAGAGGAGTGGAATGGAATTTAATGGAATGGAATTGATTGGAGAGAAGTGGAATGAAGTGGAATAGAAGCGTGAGTAATGGAATGGAATAGAATGTAGAGCAGTGGACTGGTTTGGATTGTAGTGTAATGGAATGCAATAGAATGGAATGGAATAGAGAGGAATGGAATT
>NW_007258851.1:1815-2727 GCF_000164805.1 Carlito syrichta
ATTGCGTGGAATGCAATGGAATGGATTGCAGTGGAATGGAGTTGAAAGAAATTGAATGGAGGACAATGGAATCGAGAGGATTGGAATGGAAAGGAATGGATGGAAAGGAATGTAATGGGATGGTGAGGAATGGAATGGAATCATATGGAAGGGGACGGAATGAATTGAATGGAGTGGAATGAAATGGATAGGAAGGTATGGAATGGAATGGAGAGAAATGGAAATCAATGGAAGAAATGGAATCGGGAGGAGTGTAATTGAATGAAATGGTATGTAAGGAATGCGATTGAATTGAGAGGAATGTGATGGAAAGGAATGGAATGTATTGGAATGGAATGCAGAAAATGGAGTGGATTGGAATGGAATAAAATGGAATGGAAGGGAGAGGAATGGAATGGAATGAAATGATATGGAGTGTAATAGAATGGAATGGAATGGTGTGGAATGGAAAGGAATGGAATAGAGTGTAATGTAATGGAACGTAGAGGAAGGGAATGGAATGGAGAGGAAGATAATTGAATGGAATGGAGAGGAATGTAATGGAATGGAATGTATTGGAATGTAAAGGAATGGATTGGAGAGAAATGGAATGGACTTTATGGAATGTAATGGAATGGAGAGAAATGGAATGGAGAGGAATAGTAGTGTGAGGAATGGAATGAATTGAAATGGAATTGAATGCAGAGCAATGGACTGGTATGGAATGGTGTGGAATGGAATGCAATAGCTAGAATGGAATAGAGAGGAATGAAATTAAATGGACAGGAATGGAATGGAGGGGAATGGAATGGAATGGAAAGGAGTGGAATAGAATGGATGAGATGGAATGGAATGCAATATAATGGAATGGAAAGATATTGAATACAGAGGAAAGGAGAGGAATGGAATGGAGAGGAATGGTATGGAATGGAG
>NW_007258851.1:4206-4730 GCF_000164805.1 Carlito syrichta
GGGAGGAGTGTAATTGAATGGAATGGAATGTAAAGGAATGCAATTGAATTAAGAGGAATGAAATGGAATGGAAAGGAATGGAATGGAGTGGAGTGGAGTGGAGGGGAGTGGAATGAATGGAATGGAATGGAATGGAGAGAAATATAATGGAAGGAAATGGTGTGGAATGAAATGGAATGGAATGAAATGGTGTGGAATGCAATGGAATGCAATGAAACGAGAACAATGTAATGTAATGGAGAGGAATGAAATGGAATGGAGAGCAAGATAATTAAATGGAATGGAGGGTAATGGAATGGAGAGTACTGGAATGGAAAGTAATCGAGAGGAATGGATAGGAGAGGAATGGAATGGAATTTAATGGAATGTAATTGAATGGAGAGAAGTGGAATGAAGTGGAATAGAAGCATGAGTAATGGAATGGAATGGATAAGAATGTAGAGCAGTGGACTGGTATGGATTGCAGTGTAATGGAATGCAATAGAATGGAATGGAATAGAGAGGAATGGAATTAAATAGAAAGG
>NW_007258852.1:0-504 GCF_000164805.1 Carlito syrichta
ACCGAGTTAAGTGAGCTCTCTAGCTGGCTGGCAAGCTAGCTGTCTAGCTAGTTAAGACAGATGGCTAGCCAGATGGCTATCTAGTTAAGTCAGCTAGTTAAGTCAGTTGGTAGCTAGCTAGCTAGCTAGGTGGCTGGTAATTTAAGACGGCTGGTAAGTTGGCTGGTCATGTAGGTGATTAGCTAATTAAGCTGACTAACTAGCCAGCTGACCGACTAGCCAGCTGACCAGTCGGGTGGCTGGTTAGTTAATCTGGCTTTCTATCCCACTGTCCAGACAGACGGCTGGCTATTTAAGCCAGCTGGCTTGCCAGTTGTCCAGACCACTAGCAAGCTTGACGGCTGTCTAGCCAGCTGGGTAGCTAGCTAGTTAAGCGTGCTGGCTAGCTGTATAGCCAAACAGGTAGCAAGCTAATTAAGTCAGCTGGCTAGTCAGCTGGCTAGTTGGTTAAGTCATCTATTTAAGTCAGCTGACTAGCCACCTGGCTAGGTAGATAGCTAGCTA
>NW_007258852.1:1612-4115 GCF_000164805.1 Carlito syrichta
TAGCAACTCAGCTATCTGGTGATCTAACTGGTGAGCTTGCTCACTTTCCATCAGGACATCTAACTCTTCAGCTCGTTCACATGCCAACCAGTCAGCAAAATAGTTGGCTTGCTCACCAGCCAACAGGTCAACAAACTTTCGGCTCACTCACAGGACAAGTCAGGTAACTAATCGGCTTCCTCGCCAGCTGACTAGTTAAGTCAGATCACAGGTTGGCTTGCTCACCAGTCGGCTAGTTAAGGCAGCTTATCGGCTCACTGCCGATTAAGTTGGCTCACCTGTCAGCTCAATCTCCAGTAGTCTATTTAAGTCTTCTGAGATGTTGGCTCATTCGCCAATTGACTAAATTCAGCTGACCAGTGAGCTCACATGCCGGCCAACTAGTTAAGTCAGCTGACCAGTCGGCTCACTCGCTGGCTGACTCATTAAGTCAGCTGACAAGTCAGCTCAATTGCTGGCCTAATAGTTAAGTCAACTGACAAGTCCGTTCACTCACCGACCGACTAGCTAATTCAGCTCACTTGGCTCACTCGCAGGCCGACTATTAAAGTCAGCTAACTGGTCAGCCTACTAGCCGGCCATCTATTTGAGTCAGCTAACCAATCTGTCGACTAATCAGCCAATTTTCAGCTGAAAAGTTACCTCAGCTAACTTGTCAGCCAACTAGTTAGGACAGCTGAAACTTTGCCAACTAATTGATCGACTAGTTAGTTCAGCAAACAAGCATGCCAACTAGTTAACCAAGCTAACTAGTGGGCCAACTCGTCAGTCAACTAGTAGACCCAGCTAACTAGTCAGCCGACATATTGGCCAACTTGTTAAGCCAGTTAACAAGTCGGTCCAGTAGTCAGCCAATGTGTTAAACCAGCTAACTTGTCTGTCGACTAGTCAGCCAACAAGTTTGTCACCTAGTTAACTCTTTAACCAACTACTTACAACAGCTAATTTACTCGTTTACCAACTAGTCAAAACAGATAACTCGTTAACTAACTCTTTAAATAAGCTAGCTATCTCGTTAGTAACTATTTAAGTCAGCTAAATAGTGACCTAGTTATGTCAGTTTGCTATCCAACTGACTAGCTTATTCAGTCAGCTAGTTAAGTCAGATGACTATCCAGGTGGCTAGAGAGGTAGAGAGCTAGATAACTCAGCTGGCTAGTCAGCTGGATAATTAGTTAATTTAGCTAGTTTTGTCACCTAGCTGGACAGCTTCATAGCTCGTTAAGCAACTAGTTATGTCAGCTGGCTAAACAGCTGACTAGCTAGTTACATCACCTCATTAAGTCAGTTGGCTAGCCAGCTCACTAGGTAGTTAAAAAGCTAGTTAAGTCAGATGGCTAGACAGCTAAACAGCTGGCTAGATAGTTATATCAGTTGGTTATTTCAGCTAGCTAGGTAGCTAGCTAATTAAGTCAGCTAGTTATGTCAGCTAGCTGGCTAGTTAAGTCAGCTAGATAAGTCAGTTAGCAAGCTATATATCTAGCTAGGTATCTAGCTAGTTATTCACCTTGTAAAGTCAGCAAGCTAGCTAGGTAGCTAGCTAGTTAAGTCAGCTAGTTAAGTCAGTTGCCTAGCTGGGTAGCAAACTATTTAAATCAACTGGCTATCCAGCTAGATAGCTAGTTAGGTCACCTAGTTAAGTCAGTTCGCAAGCTAGCTGCATAGCTAGGTGGCTAGATAGTTAACTCAGCTGTCAAGAGTGCAGGATACTTATGTAGCTAACTAGTTAACTCAACTGGCTAGCCACCTGACTAGCTAGTGATATCAGCTAGTTAAATCAGCTGGTCAGCCAGCTGGCTAACGAGTTAAGTCACCTAGTTGAGTCAGCTGGCTAGCCAACTGGCTAGCTGGTTAAGTCTGCTAGTTAATATATGTGGCTACCCTTCTGCTAGCTAGGTAGCTAGCTAGTTATGTCAGCTGGCTAGCCAGCTGCCTAGCTGGTTACATCAGCTAGTTAAGTCAGCCTGGTAGCCACCTGGCTAGGTGAGCAACTAGATAATAAAGTCAGCTGTCTAGAGGGTTGGTTTGCTAGGTAAGTCAGTGAGTTAATGAGCTCTTTAGCTGGCTGGCTATCTGGGTGACTAGCAAGTTAAGCCAGCTGGCTAGCCAGAGGACTATCTAGTTAAGTCAACTACTTAAGTCAGCTGGATAACTGGCTGGATAGCTAGGTGTCTGGCATGTTAAGCCAGTTGGTTAGCAGACTGGTCAGGTAGGTTGCCAGCTACTTAAACCGGCTGGCTAGCCGGCTAAGCAGCAGGGTGTATGGCTATTTAAGCAGGCTGGCTTAACAGTTAGCCTTGGCAGCTAGCCAGCCAGGTAGCTAGCTAGTTAAGCCATCTGGCTAGTGATCTAGCCAACCGGGTAGCTAGCTAATTAAGTCAGCTGTCTTGCCTGTTAGCCAGTCATCTACCTCGTCAGCTTGTTAATTCAGCTAGGTAGCCAGCTAGTTAGTTAAGTCAGCTAGCCAGCTAACTAGCCAGTTAGCTAGCTAGTTAAGTCAACT
>NW_007258852.1:4535-5531 GCF_000164805.1 Carlito syrichta
TAAGTCAACAGGTAGCTAACTAGTCGCCTGCTCTCCAGCTGACGAGTTAAAGTCAGCTCACCGGTGGCTCACTCACCGACCACCTAGTTAAGGCAGCTCACCCATCAGCTCACAAGCCAGCCAATTAGCTAAGTCGGCTCACCTGTCAACTCACTTGTCAACCGACTTGTTAATTCTTCTGACCAGTCGACTCACAGGCCAGCTGACTATATTCGGCTACCAGTGAGCTCACTCACCGGTCGACTAATTAAGTCAGCTTATCAGTCGGCTCACTCACAGGCCAACAAGATAAGTCAACTCACCTGTCGGCACACTCGCTGGCCAACTAGTTAAGTGAGCTAACTTGTCTGCCGACTAGCCAGCCAACTAGATAAGTCAGCTAACCAATCGGCCGACTAGTTGACCAACTTGTAAGCTGACAAGCTAGCTCATCTAAATAGTCAACAAGTTAGGTCTGCTAACTTGTCTGCCAACTATTAGGCAGACTAGTATGGTCAGCAAACCAGCAGGCAGCAAGTTAACCTTGCCAACTAGTGGGCCAACTCGTTAGTCAGCTAGTTAACCCAGCTAACTAGTCGGCCGACTAGTCAGCCAACTTGCCAAGCCAGCTAACAATTCGTCCAAGTAGTCAGCCTACGTGTTAAACCAGCTAAGTAATTCACCTACTTGTCAACCAAAAATTAGTCACCTTACTAAGTCATTAACTAAGTAGTTAAGACAGCTAGTTAACTCGTTTACCAACGAGTTAAAACAGTTAACTAACTCATTAACCAACTCATTAAGTCATCTAGCTATCTCTTTATCCAACTAGTTAAGTCAGCTAGCTAACTAGCTAGCTAGCTAAGTCAGCTAGCTCAATAGAAAGCTAGCTATTTAAGTCAGATACTTAAGTCTGCAACCTAACTAGTTAGCTAAATATTAAATCAGCTAGTTATTGAGTTAGTTAAATAGTTAGCTAACTATTTAATTCAGGTAGTTAAGACAGCTAGCTAACTA
>NW_007258853.1:0-3380 GCF_000164805.1 Carlito syrichta
GGCTAGCCAGCTGACTTAACTAGCTACCTACCTACATAACACTATGACTTGTCAGCTAACTACCTAACTACCTAGCCAACATGCTGGTCAACGAGCTGACTTAACTACATGACTTAATTAGGTAGCCAGCTGGCTCACCAGCTGATTTAACTAGCTAGCTACTCTGCAAGGCAGCTGGCTAGCCAGCTGATTTAACTGACTTAACTAGTGAGCTACCTAGCTAGCCAGCTGACATAACTAGCTGATTTAACTAGCCAGTTACGTAGCTAGCCAGCTTGTTGGCCAGCTGACTTAATTAGCTGGGTTATCCAGCTAGCCAGCTTGCTGGAAAAACTGACTTAACTAGCTGACTTAACCAGTTAGCCAGTTGTCTAGCCAGCTGACTTAAATAGCTAGCTACTTTGATTGGCATCTGGGTAGCCAGCTGAATTAACTAGCTGACTTAACTAGATTGTCATCTGGCTAGCCAGCTGACTAAAGGAGCTTGCTACCTAGATAGACAGTTGACTAGCCGGCTGACCTAACTTGTTGATATCACCAGCTAACCAGTTGGTTAGCAAGCTGATTCAACTATCTGACTTAAGTAGTTAGGCTGGTGGCTAGTTAGCTGACTTATCTAGCTGAAATAACTAGCTAAGCTGCTTGCTATACAGCTCAATTAACCAGCTTGCTACATAGATATTCAG
Source organism: Carlito syrichta (assembly GCF_000164805.1). NCBI lineage: Eukaryota > Metazoa > Chordata > Mammalia > Primates > Tarsiidae > Carlito > Carlito syrichta. The sequence continues at coordinate 687 of NW_007258853.1, forward strand.
CTTGCTAGACAGCTGTATTAACTAGGTGACTTAACTAGCTAGCCAGCTGGCTAGTGAGCTCAATTAACTAGCAAGCAACCTAGTTAGCCAGCTGGTGAGCCAGCTGACTTAAATAGGTGACTTAATTAGCTAACCAACTTTCTTGCCAGTTGACTTAAAGAACTTGCTACCTAGTTAGTCAACTGGCTAGGCAGTTGACTTAGCTAGATGACTCATTTAGCTAGACAGTTGGCTATCCAGCTGATTTAACTAGCTTGGTACCTAGCTGAGTTAACTAGCTGACTTAACTAGATGGCCTGCTTGTTAGGCAGCTGACTTAACTAGGTTGCTACCTAGCTATCCAGCTGGCTAACCAGCTGACTTAAATAGCTAGCCACCTGGAAAGTCAGCTGACTTAACTAGGTAGTTACCTAGCTAGCCTGATGGCTAGCCAGCTGACTTTACTAGCTAGTCAGCTGCTGAGCAAGCTGAATTAACTAGCTAACTATCTGGTAGTCCTCTGGCTAGTCAGCTGACTTAACTATGTGACTTAACTATCTAACTAGCTGATTTGACAGGTGACTGACTTAACTGGCTGACTTAACTAGATAGCTACCTGTCTTAACTATCTGAATTACATAGTTAGCTAACTATTTAACTAGCTGACTTAAGTAATTAGCTAAGTAGTTAGGTAGGAGATTTAAGTAGCTGACTTAAATAGTTAACTAACTAGTGAGCTAGCTGAATTAGCTAGCGACTTAGCTGGCTAGCTATTTAGCTAGCTGACAGCTAGCTGACTTAACTAGTTGGCTCACTAGATAGCGAGATGACTTAATGAGTTGGTTAATGGGTTAGAAAACTTTCTTAACTAGTTGGTAAACTAGTTAACTAGTAGACTTAACTAGTTGGTTAATGAGTTAGCTAGGTGACTTAACTTGTTGGCTAACATGTTGGCCGACTAGTTAGCTGGTTTAATATATTGGCTGAATACTCAGCTGACATGTTAGCTTGCTTAACAAGTAGGCCAACTAGTCAGCCAACAATTTAGCTGACTGACGAGTTGTCCCCCTAGTTATCTCAGTTAACTAGTCTGGGTAGTTTCCTGACCTAACAAGGTGGCTGATTTTTGGTCAACTAGTTAGCTGACTTAATTAGATGCTCGACTAGTTAGCTGACCTAATTTGTTGGGTGACATGTTGGCCCAATAGTCGGACGATTGGTTAGCCTACTTAACTACTTGGCTGGCTAGTCTGCCGACAGGTTAGATGACTTAACTAGTCCACAGGGGAGTGAGCCAACTGATGAGCTGACTTAATTAGTTGGCCATCGAGTGATCGACTCATGAGCTGCCTTATCCAGTCATCCAGTGAGTGATTCAATTGGTGAGCTGACTGAACTTGTCAGCTGGCGAGCAAGCCGACTAGTTAGCTGACCTTTTGACCTGCGAGTGAGCCAAAAATTTAGTTGACCTGTTGGCTGGCAATCGAGCCAAAAAGTTTGCTGACCGGTTGGCAGGCTTGTGAGTCGAATAGTTAGCTGACATGATGGAAAGCAAGCAAGCCAACTAGTTAGCTGACCAGCTAGCAGAGTTGCTAGCTGACTAGATAGCTAAGTAACTCTCTGAATGGAAGCTGACTTAACTAGATAGCTGACTAGCAAGCTGGCTATCTAGCTGACATAACAGGCTAGCAAAGAAGTTATCTAGCTGTCTTGCTAGCTGACTTAACTAGCTAGCTAACTGGCTAGTTAGCTGGCTAGATGATGTAACTATCTGGCTGATTAGATAGCTGACTAACTAGTTGACTTAACTAGCTAGTTCACTATCAACCCAACAAGCTAGCAGACTTAACTAGCTAGCTAAATTGCTGGCTGATTTGCTAGCTGACTTAACTAGCCAGCTGGCCAGCTAGCTGTCTTAACAAGCTGACTAACTAGTTAGTTGGCTAGCTGGCTAGCCAGCTGGCATAACTAGTTACCCACCTGTTTGCCTAGATATCTAGCCAGCTGGATTAGCTAGCTAGCTACGTGGCTGGCGAGATGGCTAGGAAGCCACCTAGCTAGCTAGTGGGCTGGCCATCTGGCTACCCAGCCTGCTTAAATAGCAAGCTATCTGGCTGGACAGTGTGATAGCCAGCCACCTTAACTAGCCAGACACCCTGCTGGTCAGCCGGCTAGCCAGCTGGCTTAACTAGGTGGCCACGTATATGACCAGCCTGCTAACCAGCCAGCTACCTACCTACATAACACTATCTTGCCAGGCACCTAGCTAGTCAGCTGGCTAACTAGCTGACTTAAGTAGCTGACTTAATTAGATAGCCATCCAGCTAGCCAGCTGGCTTACCTAGCTAGCCACCAAGCTAGCCATTCATCTAGCCAGCTAACATAACTCACTTTATTAACTACCTAGCCAGCCAGAGAGCCAGCTGACTTAATTAGATAGCTATCTACCTAGCCAGGTAGCTAGCCAGCTGACTTAACTAGCTGACTTAACCATCTAGCCAGCTGGCTAGCCAGCTGAATAAACTTCCGAGCTACCTAACTAGCCAGTTGACTAGCCACTTGAATTGACTAGCTGACTTAACCAGCTGGCCAGCTGGCTAGCCAGCTGACACAACTAGGTGGCATAACTAGTTAGCAAGCTGGCTAGCTAACTGCCTTAGCTAGCTGACATCACTAGCTAGCCAGGTGGCAAACCAGCAGACTTAAATAGCTAGC
>NW_007258853.1:3400-9278 GCF_000164805.1 Carlito syrichta
TAACTAGCTAGCTACCTAGCTAGCAAGCTGGCTAGTCAGCTGACTTAACTAGCTCTCTACCTATCTAGTCACCTGGACAGCAAACTGACTTAAGTAACTGACTTATTTAGCTAACAAGCTGGCTAGCCAACTGACATAAATATCTCACTACCTAGCTAGAGAGCTGGCTATTCAGCTGACTTAACTAGCTGTTTTAACTAGCTGGCCTGATTTCTAGCCAGTTGAATTAACTAGCTTGCAACATAGCTAGCCAGCTGGCTATCCAGTTGAATTAACTAGGTCACTTATCTAGCTAGCCAGTTGTCTAACCAGCTGACTTAACTAGCAATCTACCTAGCTATGCATCTAACTACTCAGCTGACTTAACTATGTGACTTAACTATCTAGCTGAGCTGGCTGGACAGCTGACATAACTAGCTAGCTACATAGCTAGCCAACTGTCTAGTCAGATGAAATAATTGTCTAGTTATGCAGCTAGCCAGCAGGCTAGCCAGCTGATTTAACTAGGTGACTTAAGGAAGTAGCCAGCTGACTAGCCAGCAGACTTAACTAGCTAGCTACCTAGCTAGACAGCTGGATAGTCAGCTGACTTATTGATCTGACATAACTAGACTCCGGATTGCTAGCCAGTTGACATAACTAGCTACCTACCTACATATCCCGCTGGCTTGCCTGCTGTCTTAACGACATAACTACCTAGCTAACCTGTTGGCCAGCGAGCTGACTTAACTAGGTGACTTAACTAGCTAGCCAGCTGGTTAGCCAGCTGACTTAAAGCTAGCCATCCTGCTTGTCAGCTGGTGAGCCAGCTGACTTAATTAACTGACTTAACTACCTAGCCAGCTGACTTAACTTGCGGGCTTAACGAGCTAGCTACCTAGGTATCCAGCTGTCTTAAATAGCTGATTTAACTATCTAGCTACCTAGCTAGCTATCATATAGCTAGCTGGCTTAACCAGCTGACTTGACTAGAGAGCTGACATAACATGCTGACTTAACCAGCTAGTTACCCAGCTGGTCAGCTGACTTAACTAGCTGAAATATCTAGCGAGTCAGCTGACTACCCATCTGATATAACAAGCTTTTCAACTGGCTAGGCAGCTGGCTAGACAACTGACTTAACAGGCTGACTTAACTAGCTAGCTAGATGGTTAGCCAGCTGACTAAACTAGCTGAATAAACTAGCTGGTCAGCTGGCTAGTCAGCTGACTTATTTGTCTAGCTACCTCACTACCCAGTAGCCTGGCCAGTTGACTTAACTAGCTGACATAATTAGATAGCCTGATGGCTAGCCAGCTGACTTAACTAGCTGCCTACTGCATAGTCTGCTGGCTTGTCAGTGGTCTCAACTTCCTCACTACCTAGCTAACTGGTTGGACAGTGAGCTAATTTAAAAAGGCGACTTAACTTGTTAGCCAGCTGGCTACCCAGATGACTTAACCAGCTAGCTACCCTGCTAGGCAACTGGTTAGCCAGCTGACTTAGCTAAATGACTTAAATAGCTAGCCAGCTGACTTAACTAGCTGACTTAACTAGCTAGCCAACAGGCTAGCCAGTTGACTTAACTGGTTGACTTAACCAGCTAGCCAACTGGCACAACATGCTGACTTAACTAGTTAGCCAGTTGGTTAGCCAGCTGCCTTAGCTAGCTCTCTACCTAGCTAGCTATCTGGCTAGTCAGCAGACTTAACTAGCTGACTTAATTAGCTTGCCATCTGGCTAGCCAACTGACTTAACTACCTCACTACCTAGCTAGCTAGCTGACTAGCTAGCTGACTTAACTAGTTGACTTAAATAACTGGCCTGCCTGCTATTCAGCTGAATTAACTAGTTTGCTATATAGCTAGCCAGTTGACTAGCCACCTGACTTAACTAGGTGACTTAACTAGCTTGTCAGCTGTCTAGTCAGCTGACTTAAGTAGCAAGCTACCTAGCTAGCCAGCTGGATAGCCAGCTGACATATCTAGGTGTCTTAACTCCCTAGCCAGTCGGCTAGACAGCTGACTTATCTATAGCTACCTAGGTAGCCAGCTGTCTAGCCAGCTGAATTAAATAGGTGACTTAACTAGCTAGCCAGCTCTCTAGCAGGCTGACATTACTGCCTAGATACCAAGCTAGCCAGCTGGATAGCCAGCGAACTTAATTAGTTAGCTAGCTATGTAGTCCACTAGCTTGCAAACTGACTTAACTACCTAGCTAACTATCTGGCTAGTGAGCTGGCATATCTAGGTTACTTAACTAGCTAGCTAACTGGCTAGCCAGCTGATTTCACTAACTAGCTACACAGCTAGGTAACTGGTAAGCCAGCTGAATTAACTCGCTGACTTAACTAGCTAGCAAGCTGACTAAACTAGCTGACTTAACCATCTAGCTACCTGGCTAGCAAGCTGCCATAACTAGCTGGCCAAACTAGATAGCTACCTAGCTAATTATCTAGCTAGCCTGCTGACTTAACCAGCTGACTTAACAATTTAGCTAGCTGACATAACTAGCTAACTTATATAAGTAGATTCCTAGCTAGCCAGCTGACTTAACTATCTGAAATAGCTAGCTAGCCACATGGCTAGCCCTCTGACTTAACTAGCTTTATAACTAGCTAATCTGCTGGATAGCCAACTGACTTAATGAACTTACTTAAGCTAGCAAGCTGGCTAGCCAGCTCACTTAACTAGCTAGATACCAACCTAGCCAGCAGGCTAGCCAGCTAACTTTACTAGCTGACTTGAACAGCTAGACTGTTGGCTATCAAGCTGACTTATCTAGCTAGCTACCTACCTATCCAGCTGGTTAGACAGCAGTATAAACTAGCTGACATAACTAGCTAGCCAGTTGGCTAGCCAGCTGACTTAACTCGGTAACATCACTAGCTAGCCAGGTAGCTATCTATTTGACTTTACTAGCTAGCTACCTACTTTGCCAGTTGTCTATCCAGCTCTCTTATCTAGCTGAATTAGCCAGCTATCCAGCTGGCTAGCCAACTGACTTAACTAGTTCGCTACCTTGCTAGCCAGCTGACTAGGCAGCTGACGTAACAAGCTGAGTTAACTAGCTAGCTACCTAGCACTCCAACTGACTTAAATAGTTAGCTAACTAGCTAGCTACCTAGCTTGCCAGCTGACTTAAATAGTTAGCTGACCAGCTAGCCACCTAGCTAACAAGCTGACTTAAATAATTAGCAGCCTAGCTAGCTAGCTGACTTAACCACCTAGCTAACTAGTAAGCTTACTCGATATCTAACATGTTAGCTAGCTGACTTAATCATCTGACTTAACCTGTTAGCTAAAGAGATAGATAGCTGACTCAACCAGCTGACTTAACTTCTTAGCAGACTAGCTAGCTAGCCTACTCAACCTGCTGACTCAACCCATTTGCTAACTAGCTAGCTAGCTGACTCAACCAGCTGACTTAACCTGTTAGTTAACTAGCTAACTACCTGACTCAACTTGCTGACTTAACCCATTAGTTAACTAATTAGCTAGCTGTTTTAACCAGCTGACTAAATTAGAAAGCTGACTTAACTAGTTGAGTTAGCTAGCTGTCTTAATTAATTAACTAGCTGACTTAACTAGCTGACTTAACACCTGAATTAAGTAGTTAGCTAACTCTTTAGCTGAATAATTAGTTGACTTAATAATTAGCTAAGTAGTTTGGTAGCAGACTTAAATAGCTGACTTAAATAGTTAGCTAACTAGTGAGCTAGGTGACTTAACCAGCTGCCTTAGCTAGCTAGCTAGTTAGCTAACTCACTAAGCAAGCTGACTTAACTAGTTTGCTAACGAGGTGGCTAGCTGACTTAATAAGTTGGGTAACAAGTTACTTAACTGTTTGAACTAGTTGGCAAATGAGTTAAATAGATGACTTAACTAGTTGGTTAACGAGTTAGCTAGGTGACTTAACTTGTTGACTGACAAGTCGGCTGACTACTTAGCTGGTCCCACACATTGGCTGACTTCTCGGCCGACTTGTTAGCTGGCTTAACATGTCGACCAACTAGTCGGCCGACTACTTAGCTGGGTTAACTTGTTGACTGACGAGTTGGCCCACTAGTTAGCAAGGCTAACTAGTTGCCTGCTGGTGTGCTGACCTAAATTGTCGGCCGACTATTTATCCAACTTGTTAGCTGACCTAACTAGACGGCCGACTAATGAGTTGATCTAAATTGTCGATGGAAAAGTTGGTTGACTCTTCAGCTGATTGGTTAGCTGACTTATCTAGTTGGCCAGCTAGTCGGTCGACCAGTTGGCTGACTTAACTAGTTGGCCAGCAAGTGAGCCAACAGGTGAGCTCACTTAACTTGTCAGCCAGTGAGTGAGTCGACTGGTCAGCTGACTTAACTAATCAGCTGGGGAGTTAGCTGAATTGTCAGCTGATTAGTCGGCTGGAGAGTGAGCTGACTGCTCAGCTGACTTAACCTGTTGGCCAGTGAATGAGCTGACAGGTCAGCTGACTTTAGTGAGCTTGTGAGTGAGCCGACTGGTCAGAAGACTTAACTAGTCATATGGCGAGTGAGTTGACCAGTGAACCAACTTAACTTGTTGGCTGGTGTGTGAGCTGACAGGTGAGCTGTCTTAACTAGTTGGCCAGCGAGCAAGCCAACTGGTTACCTGATTTAACTAGTCGGCTGGTGAACAAGCCCACTACTTAGCTGTCCTATTGGCCTGCGAGTGAGCCAACAAGTTAGTTGACCTGTTGGTTGGCGAGTGAGCCTACTAGTTAGCTGACCTAATGGGAAGCGAGTGAGCCCACTAGTTAGTTGACCAGATAGCTGAGCTACTAGTCAACTAGTTAGTTAAGTAACTAGCTGATTTGCTAGCTGACTTCACTAGCTAGCTGACTAGCTAGCTGGCTATCAGGCTAACATAACTAGCAAGCAAACAAGCTGTCTAGCTGTCTAGTTAGCTTAATTAACTAGCTAGCTAACTTCTGAGTTAGCTGGTTAGATGACAACTATCTAGCTGATTACCTAGCTGGCTAGCTAGCTGACTTAACTAGCTAACTGACTAGCAACCTGACTAACTAGCTTACTTTAGCTAGCTAAATAGTTAGCTGACTTCCTAGCTGGCTTAACTTGCTAGCTGTCTGGCAGCTAAATGACTTAACTAGCTGACTAGCTAGTTGGCTGCCTAGCTAGCTACCCAGCTGGCTTAACTAGCTAGCTACCTGGCTAGCTAGTTGGCTAGGCAGCCAGCTATCTAGCTAGAGGGCTGGCCAGCAGGCTAGCAAGCCAGCTTAATTAGCCAACCAGATGACTGGACAGTCGGATAGCCAGCCAACTTAACAAGCCAGTCAACATGCTGGTCAGCCAGCTAGCCAGCCGACTTAACTAGCTGGGCACCTATGTGAACAGCCTGCTAACCAGTAGTCTTAACTTGTCAGCCACCTAGATATCCAGCCTGTGAAACAGCTGACTTAACTAGCTGACTTAACTAGATAGCCATCTGACTAGCCAGCTGGCTTAACTAGTTAGCTACCTAGCTAGCTAGCTGGCTAGCCAGCTCATTTAACTCGCTGACTTAACTAGCTAGCCAGCCAGCTAGCCAGCTGACTTAGTTAGCTAGCTACCTACCTAGCCAGGTGTCAAGCCCACTGAGTTAAGTAGCTGACTTAACCAGCTAGCCAGCTGGCTAGCCAGATGACTTAACTAGCTATCTACCTAACTAGCCAGATGGCTAACCACTTGAATTAACTAGCTGACTTAACAAGCTAACCAGCTGGCTAGTCAGTTGACTCAACTAGGTGACAACTTGTTAGCCAGCTGACTTAACTAGCTGACATCACTAGCTAGTCAGGTGGCTAGCCAGTCTACTTAACAAGCTAGCTACCTAGCTAGCCAGCTGATTAACTATCTGAAATAACTAGCTAGCCATCTGTCTAGCCG
>NW_007258853.1:9298-10943 GCF_000164805.1 Carlito syrichta
ATTAACTAGCTGACTTAACCAGCTAACCAGCTGGCTAGCCAGTTGACTCAACTAGGTGACAACTCGTTAGCCAGCTGTCTAGCCAGCTGACTTAACTAGTTGACATCACTAGCTAGTCAGGTGGCTAGCCAGTCTACTTAACTAGCTAGCTACCTAGCTAGCCAACTGATTAACTATCTGAAATAACTCGCTAGCCATCTGTCTAGCCATCTGACTTAACTAGCTTTTTAACCAGGTAGCAAGTGGCTAGCTAACTGACTTAACAAGGTTACTTAACTAGCTAGCCAAATGACTAGCTGACGTAACTAACTGACTTAACTAGTTGATTAACAAGATAGGCAGCCAGCCGGTCAGGTAACTAAAGTAACTGACTTAACTGTCCAGCTATCTAGCCAGCTGACTTAGCTAGCTCTGTACCTATCTAGCCTCCTGTATAGCCAGCTGATTTAACTAGGTCACTAATTAGCTAGCCAGTTGGCTAGCCAGCGTACTTAACAAGCTCTCTTAACTAGCTGGCCTGTTTCAAGCCATTTGAATTTACTAGCACGTTTCTTAACTATCCAACTGGCTATCCAGCTGAATTAACTAGGTGACTTATCAAGCTAGCCAGGTGTCTAGCCAGCTGACTTAAATAACAAGCTACCTAGCTAACCAGTGGGCTGGTCAGCTGACTTAACTATGTGATTTAACTATCTAGCCAGCTGGCTACACAGATAACAAAACTAGCTAGCTACCTAACTAGCCAGGTGGCTAGCAAGCTGATTTAACTAGCTGACACCTAGCTAACCAGCTGGTTAGCAAGCTGACTTAATTGTCTAGCTACCTAGCTAGTCAGCAGGCAAGCCAGCTGACTTTACCAGCTGTAATAACTAGTGAGCCAGCTGGCTAACCCTCTGACATAACTAACTTTTTACCTAGCTAGGTAGCTGGCTAGATATCTGTCTTAACCAGCTGACTTAACTAGCTAGCTACCTGCTAGGCAACTGGCTAGCCAGCTGACTGAACTAACTGACATACCTATCTAGCCAGCTGACTTAACTAGCTGACTTAACTAGCTAGCTACTGAGCTAGGCAGCTGACTGGCCAGCTGACTTAACTAGCTGAATTTACCAGCTAGAAACCTGGCTGGCCAGCTGACTTAACTAGCTGACTTAATTAGCTAGCCAGGTGGCTGACCAGCTGAATTAACTAGCTGACTTAACAGGCTAGCCAGCTTGCAAGCCAGCTGACTTGACTAGCTAGCTACCTAGCTAGGCAGCTGGGAAGCCAGCTGAAGTAACTAGCTGACAACTTGCTAGCCAGCTGGCTAGCCAGCTGACTTAACTAACTTCATACCTATCTAGCAAGCTGGGTAGCCAGCTGATTAACTAGTTGACTTAACCAGTTAGTGAACTGGCTAGACAGCTGACTCAACTAAATGACTGAACTAGTTGTCCTGCTGGCTAGCCAGCTGACTTAACTAGCTCTCTACCTATCTAGCTAGCTGGGTATTCAGCTGACTTAACTAGCTGACTTATTTAGCCAGCCAACTGGCTAGCCAACATACTTAACCGCATTGCTACCTAGCTAGCCAGCTGGCTAGCCAGCAGACTTATCTAGCTGACTTAAAAAGCTAACCTGCTTGCTAGTCAGCTGAATTAACTAG
>NW_007258854.1:0-18503 GCF_000164805.1 Carlito syrichta
CGTTCCGGATCTCCTTGCTGATTTTTTGTCCTGATGATCTGTCTAAGGTTGTGAGTGGTGTATTAAAGTCCCCAGTTATTATGGTGTTAGAGTCAATGTCTTTCTTTAGTTTTCCTAGAAGTTGCTTTATGAATGTTGGTGCGCCTATGTTGGGTGCATATATGTTTAGGATAGATATTTCTTGTTGATGGAGTGAACCTTTTATCATTATGTAGTGGCCCTCTGTATCTTTTTTAATTTTTGATAGCTTAAATGGTATTTTGTCTGAAATTAGGATCGCGACTCCTCCTTTCTTTTGTGTTCCATTCGCCTGAAAATTTGTTTCCCATCCTCTTACTTTGAGTCTGTGTATGTCCTTTCTAGTGAGATGGGTCTCTTGAAGGCAGTATATTGTTGCCTGGTGATATTTTATCCATTTTGTCATTCTATGTCTTTTCAGTGGTGCGTTTAGTCCATTCACATTCAGACTAATTATTGAAATGTGAGAGTTCATCCCTATCATGGAGTTCTTATTGAGTTATTGTTCTTCCACTTGGTTTTTTCTTTCTTTTTTTTTTTTTTGGTCTTTCTTTTGGTTTTGGGGTTGGTTCGTGTATATTTTATTCTTTTCCTTGTACTCTTGTGAAGAACATTGTTCTTTTTTCCTTTTCTTCTGTGTTTAGTACTTTCTTAAGTGTTTCCTGTAGAGATGGTTTGGTGGCAGCATAAGTTCTTAGGGATTGGATATCTGCAAAAGATTTTAATTCTCCCTCAATGATAAAGCTTAGCTTGGCCGGGTAGGTTATTCTTGGTTGAAATTGTTTGTCTTTTAGGTCTTTGAAGATAGGGCTTCAAGCTCTCCTAGCCTGCAGTGTTTCTGCAGATAAATCTGCTGCTATTCTGATTGGTCTTCCATGGTAGGTGATCTGGCCTTTTTCTCTTGCTGCCTTTAGGATTTTTTCTTTTGTGCCTACTTTATTTAGGCGAATTGTTATGTGTCTAGGAGTTGGTCTTCTCAGTTGTCTTGCGGGGGTTCTCTGAATCTCTTGTGTTTGAATTTTTGTATCACTGATTAGATGAGGGAAATTTTCTTGAATGATCTCGTGGAAAGTTTGTTCCAATGTGGTCTCTGTTTCTCTTTCTGCCTCAGGGAGTCCGATTATTCTTAGGTTAGGCCTCTTGAGGTAGTCACTCATCTCTTTTGTTCTGTCTTTTTTAGCTTATTTTCTGTGTTTTTAAGAGTTTGGGTTATTTCTATATTTTGGTCCTCAAGCTCTGAGATTCTTTCTTCTGCTTGGGTAATTCTGCTTTCCATGCTTATCAATTTGTTATTTATTTCATTCACAGTATTCTTTATTACTGTTATCTCAGATATCAGCTCCTTCCTAGTTTCTTCTTGTGTCTCCTCAATTCTTTTTAGTCTCTCCATTATTGTTTTGATATCTACATTTGCATTTTGAGACCCTTCATTCTGGGGACTTTTCATTGTTTGTATTCCAAAGTCAATTTTCTCAGTGTCTGCTCTCCCAGGCGTCTGGGAGAGACCCATACTCTTCTTTTGGTTTTTCTTCATTTCTGTAGATTTTTCTCCCTTTACCCCTTTCCCTCCCCCTCTTCAATTCTGTTTTTGAGGGAAGGTGGGGTTGCTTTTATTTCTCTTCTGCAATGACCTGTTCTTCCTTATGAGGGTCTTCTGGTTTTGTTCACTTTTCCCTCTGCTTTACAGTCTGTCTATTCAGCAGTTTGCAGTCTTGGTCCGTTCAGAGAATCTCACCAGTTCACCTATGCCGTCGCCATCTTGCCCCGTCTCCAAGAAATTTTTATTGAGTATCAACAATATGCCAGACACTTTGTTTGTAACTAGGCAAGATACAGTTTTCCTGTGTCGACTCTACTCTGGGGTGTCTTCTGCCTATCTATAAGTATCATTTATTCAGCACACATCTCCTGAGCATTTAATATGTGCTAACTGCTAGGTAATGAAAGATCAGTGATATATGTGTCCAAATCTACTGGTAAGACGTAGGTGGACATGTCTGAAAAACTGATAAAGTAAATCTAGTTCACATCAACCTGCATGAAATGAGAACACATCCTAAAGACCAAACCATAACTAAAACTCATTGAACATTAATCATGTCACTTTGACTTAAACGCTGTTCATGTTCATATACTATCCAATTTAATCCCACAGACCTCTGCAGGTGTTACTACTATAATTTTTTAATCGGAGTACACACATTATATGGCTTAGTAGTTTCACCAGCTTTGTTGAAGTACATTAATATTTTTTTTAAGTGTACATATTTAAGGTGTACAATCTGAAGCATTTGGTACCATTGTAACTCTGGTTTTACGCATAGAGATGTGAGGCCCAGGGAGGTTGAATCATTTGCCAAAGATCACCCAACAATTATGTGGGAAAGTCAGTGATTAAACATGGTCAACAAGGCTAGAACCTACATTTTCAACCACAATATCATAAAACCAATTTTCAACCCAGAACACAGGGTCATAATCCAGAGTTGAAACAGACTATTTGTTTAGCAAGGTGTCAGCCAATTAGTTTTGTTCATGATCAATTCCCCGTAGATTTATATTGAGTTCTAGTATGATAGGGGAGTATGCGTAAAAGCAGGGATTCTTTTATTCTCAAGACTGTTTAAAGAGCAAATTTTTGTTTAGTGACCATATACAGCGAATGAATAGGCATTCTCCTCCCACATCACCATGGACTATTGCACCTCGGCCCCTAGGAGCTTCCTGTGGATGGAGTGTCTGGCGCGCGAGAGAGAGCAGTACCCGAAAACCTGTGCACAGTATAGGAAATAGCAGTAGAGTTATTCAGCCAACCTGTCAGAAGTGCCCTGGGTGAGGGCGATGCTGCCTGTGAAAAGCGGCATTGGTGTCAGTAACTCACAGTCAGTAATGATGTGTGAAAATGTTACAGCATCAGTAGACACGATGGCACACATGGAAGCATGATTAAAGGGAAGAAGCAAATGGTAAACAAATTAGGTTGCACAATGACTTTCATGAACCAGAGGTGCTAATGAGCTCATGTGTAACGTCCACCAGGAGTCCCAGAAATACTTGTTATTTTAAAAAGTAGTTTAGGAAGCAAAATGGAGCCACAGATAATGATGCTGATTCTGCTTATATCTTGATATGGCCTCCCAAAAGCCCAAATTTCCTAAGGTATGGTCTCTGCTCTTAAAAAAAAAAACATTGTCTGCTAGGTGAGACGGACCTGCAAGTCCTGACTTGAAACACAGCTCTGTGACCGAGTTAAATACCGGGTTCGGTGCAACACGGTCAGAAAGGAGGATTATTCACTTTCCGGTCTCAACACCTCTTCCACCTCTGTCTACAACACCCATCCCAAAAGTTTCCCGTTGCTGCTCTGATTGCTGCTGGAGAATGCATGCTGCGTGAATCAAGCCTGTATCGTAGTTAATGAGGGTAAATTCCTTCTACATTTCACACACTTGCGTTCTCTTTCACTCCATGCCACACAGGAACACAAAATACAGTCAAAGTGAGTGCAGTCAATTCTTTTTATTTCTGGTAGTTATGTTGTGACTGCAAATAGAGAATTCACAAACACTCAAACTTTGCTGCTGAGAGGAATATATAGTCTTGGGTCCCTGTGAACCACTGGTCACAGCATTTTCCTCAACTGATCAATACATAAGCTTGTTGTAGGTGTGCTTCTATTTAAAGGCTCTTATTTACTATTTATATATACTGTTGATTCATTATCTTTGAAGCCACAGCCAAGATATTATAACTTACGTCTTAATAAATTTTATCTAACATACGCATATTCTCTGTAAGGCATATCTCAACCTTCTTGCGCTCTGCAAAACTAAGCAGTATCTCAGTTCTATGCCTGTGGACCACTTTGGACATCAGCATCATCCTCGAACTGCACAAAAATGTGAATGTCTTGGTAATAAATAGCAAGGAGGACACCTCTTTACAGTATGAGATCAGAAACAAGAAGGCAGAGTGCCCGCCTGTCCCTTATTTGATCTTGACTGGGAAGGGGTATGTGTGGCCACACATGACTTGTCACCCCGCCAGCAAATGACTGCAAAAGCACGGCATATTTTAGTAAGTGGGTGAATTCACGAATTACAGAATTCATGATTTATGAGGATTGACTATATTGGGCAAATACAATCATATAATTGATTTCTGCAACAACCTTCTCCTTAAAAACTGTCTCTGACTGGGACCCTAATAATAAGATAACATGAATGTATTTTAATCAGTTAAATGAGACCTTTGCCCACAGCTAAATACACAGTAGAAAGCATACATTTTAAAAATCCTCTTATTGATCAGGTTATAGTAATCACTCACATCTTACCCAATATTTTGCGATTAACAAATGTCTGTAATAAGTGTCTGTACATGTATGTTTCATATGTATATGAGTTACGCATTTTTATCATCTTGTGCGAAGAAAATAGACAAGTCCTCTTAAGAAAATGGTTCATGCACTCTCTTTCTGAACTAAGTACAATGATAGAGACTTTGAGAGAATTTGAAGCTACTAGTCATAGCAGATCACAGCAATAATTACTTTGTGAGTAACAGGCAACCGGGTTAGGGTCAAACCATAATAAAAGCTAACTGCTTTTGAGTTGGTTTGGAGCAAAACTGCTTCTAACTGAAGTGGTTTATACTTAATGGTGATAAACTTCCCTAGTCAAATGATATATCTTAACCATTTTAATCCTAGATTCCCATGGAAAGTTCGAAATACTACCTGTCTGGTTTTATCATATATGATGCTTAATTATCTTTCTATGTAACTATTAGCTACGTCATTCTAGTTTTAAAACTCCATGAGCTGAGGTTTTATAAAATTGCTAACACAGTCTTCTGTATCATATTTCCCCACAGATTCTGATAATAAACTCCTATCATCAAAGATAAATTGAGTCTGTCCATTACTAGCATTGGGAACAAAGTTAATTATGGCCAAGGCAATTGACGCTCAAAGAGTTTGAGTGAATTGGCTAAGGTTCCCCAGTCAGAACTGACATTAGCCACAAACCCAATATATTGACCCCATGATGTCTTCTCATGCATATCAAACAACAGCCTCGTTGTTCTGTTTATACTGTCTCCTTAAAGCACAACATGGGAACACGCTTTGCATGGCATCAATGAAAGAATAAAATTTATTCCATGCTAAAACCCGCTTTGAAAGAGGAAGTCAGTGTTACCCCTCGGCATGTACATGGACTGTAAAATATTTTATCTTCATGTACAATTTCATTGTGTTTCTCTTGTTTATCTCTCCCCTTCTCAACAACTGTTAAAAGGGTTTACCACACTCAGGTTCACTCGAGGGGGAAAAGACCCTCCGTCTATAAAAGGGAGGTACGGTATTCACAGATAAAAAGAAAACTTATCTGTCACCTCAGGCTTACTATGTAAAACCTTACAAGGACAAAACACTCGACTTGATATTAATCAAGAACCAGCCACCCTAGGCAAGTGAGCACCGAGCAGGTTGGATTCATGATGTGACACTTGTGAAGTGCCTCGAAATATTGTCACCCCTGCTGAGACGCCTGATGCTGCCTTTCTCAATGCCAACCCTGCTATATCTCCGTGTTACCCTCCTGTTCATGGCACTTTGCTCCTGTTCGATGAGCCGGAGAACACACTACAACTATGCCCATTCCAGGTGAAATAAAAGCAATTTTAGCAACCAAATCATGCACTGCAGGGGCTAAAGATCAGTAACCGTGATTGATCATATTCTATCTACATACTATATTGTGGTTCTGGAAAAAGTGTTTAAAATTTTTTAAAAAATTATGAATAAAGACCTAAAGGAATGCTCATTCTCTAAATATCATTATTATAAAAAATATAAGATATCTTTGCTTTGTAATATTAAAGATTGGCATAATATTTTAATGGTGACCGTCATTATAATTATCGAAATACATGAGCTGGGTTAAAATAGTTAGAACTAGATTAGAAGAGCATAGCCGTAAATTAGGTTACATGATCTATCGAGAAATACATTTTGTTTTAGGTCCAGATAGTCAGGGAAACATATATTTAATTTGTTTTTACAACTCATTTATACAGAGATTGCTTGGGGCTGTATTGGACTACTTAAATCATTTCACACGTCCGTTTCTTTGATGTAGAATTCATATAATTAAAAAATGTCATTAAGTTGCTGTGAAGGTAAAAGAAGAAAACTCTGATTTAAAAATATTCTATATCCATAAGCAGAGTTATTCTAGGATAACATCTAGCTGTCTGTTTTAAAGCACAGTCAGAATATTTTAAAACTAGAAATCATGCTGCATAACTGCTTGGTTTTAAACTTGTTAAAAGGTCATCCTTAGGTTGGGTCTAAGAGTAAGGGCTCAAATCTTCAGCATGGTGACAAGATCTTTACTTGTACCCTCATTTTCAACTCCCGACACTGTTACTTACTTCTCTGTTTGTGCACCCCTACAAACCGAGATATCTTTCACTCTCTAAATTAGGGCATGATTCCTACTACTCATGAGTCTCAGGCTCTTTATTGGATTTTTTAAAAATTTGTTGTCTCGTCTCAGGGTGATACTGTTGCCCATACTGGAGTGCAGTGGTATAATCACGGCTCACCACAGCTCCTACCTCTTGGGCTCAGGTGATCTTTCTGCCTCAGTCTCCTGCGTAGCTGGGACTAAAGGCATGGTACCACCATGCAGGCTAATTATTATTTTTTTCTTTCTCTCTCTCTTTTTTTTTTAGAGGTTAGGTCTTGATATGTTGCCCAGGCTGCTCTGGAACTCCTGGGCTCAAACAATCCACCCGCATCAGCCTCCCTAAATGCTGGGATTATAGATGTGTGCCACGGCACCTGGCTATTTACAGAAATAGTGACACAATATTTTTAACTTTTTTCAATCCTTCAGAACCCTCAATATTTCCCTTTTAAAAATATTTTAATACCAAATATATGCCAGAAATTGTAAAGTTTTTTTTTTCAAGTTACCTTATTTACTATTTATACATATTAGGTGTTTTTTTTAGATGGAGAAACTGTGGCTGAAAGCTTAAGTAAACTGTCCAGTGACATGCACATAGTTTAGGAATGCAGTAGAGATCTTGAGCCCTTGATAAACATGCTATCCAACCTAAGGAAGCTTTCCTTTATTTTCCAGTGGATCACATCACTCTGGTTTTTATTTTCATAGCTCTCTCTTTTGCTTCCTTCAAGCACTAAGTAGAGTTTGTCATTATACTTTCATCTGGGAGATAGTCCTGGAGTCAGACTGCATACATTTGAAATCTGACCTCACTGCTTCCTGAATGAGTTGAGAGAGTCATTTTACCAGCAGATCATTTGTGAAGTGTTGATAACAATATTATCTGAAGCACAATGTGATTGTGAGAGTTAAGACAATAGATGACAGTTCAACCACAGGGACTGGAATTCTAACCACTGTGTGATCAGCCACTCCGAGGAAACAGATGAAGAAGACCTTCGTCCCACTCCTGAAGAAATGTCTGAAGAAGAAAAGGCCAGATGAGAGTTTGAGGAAAAACAGAATATTTGCACAGTCTCACATTGATTTTTAGGTATTTATTAATAATGAGAAAGACAATGGAAGCTTAACCGTGGAGAAATCTAGTAGACAATACCTTACCCAAATCATAAAGTTTATAATCACTAGTAGAAATAACATCATCATGTGTTCTCTGATACGAAGTACTGATATGTGTCATGTCTTTGATATTCTTGTCTAAATTTGTAACATCAGTCCAACCATGAAAAACCATCAGACAGATACAGATTAAGAAATATTCTGCAAAATAACTGACCGCTACTCTTCAAAAGTATCAAGGTAATGAAACACAAGGAAAGAGAAGGAATTGTCAAAGACTGCAGAAGTCTAAGAAGACATGAAAACGAAATGCAAATTGAGATATTGGAATAAAAATGCCTTTGGAGGAAAAGCAACAGTGAATTTAAATAAGATATGCATTTTGCAGTGACTAGTATTCAACTAATATTTATTTTCTGGCTTTTATAATTGCACAATAGTTATATAAGATGTTAATACTAAGGTATACTGAATAAAAAGATTTGCTTTTTACTCTCACCTTATCTAATTTTGCAATTTGTAAATAATGTTAAGTTATTTGAAGGTTAAAAATGGGAGAGAGAAGAGGGGAAGAGAGAGAGAGAGAGAGAGAGAGAGAGAGAGAGAGAGAGAGAGAGAGAGAGAGAGACTAAGACTCAGACACAAGACATTAGAGCAAAGAAGTCCAACTGGAAATTAAATAAACTTTTAAACTGAAATGTAGCCAAAGCATAAGGGTTCATATTGACAAATACTCACTTAAAAAAACCCAAAAGACCTCAAGACATTGCAAACGTCATAATTCCAACATTATTTAAAAATATTGATAGGCTTCTTTATCAGACAGTATCAGAGAGAAAGGTGTTCTATGGAAGTTCTCTGATAATAATGAAACCAAACTTTTACTCTCTTTCTTTAGAAAATCAAAGTGACTTAGGGATAGACTGGACTTTTCATGCTGTTCGACCCCTCCTTGTTGTAGTTCTGAGACTTTAACCAAATTATTTAACTTCTTTGAAACTCCATAATTGAGAATAGTAACAACTGTACTAAATAGCTCCTAATTAATGCTACTGCTTTTCTTACACGTTTACATTCTCAGTGCAAGGCTTATAACAATTTGAATCCTTTTTTTCTTTTCTTTTTTTTCTGTTATTTATTTATTTATTATAAACATATGGGGTACAATTCAGGATTACGTATACAAACATTGATCATGCAGGTACCCTTGTTGATGAGGTGTGCCCCCCCTCCCCTAGCAGTTTCTGTTGTTGTTGAGTTGAAGTCTTACTCTGTCACCCAGGCTGGAGTGCAGTGGCACACTTGTGGCCACGCAGCCTCGACCTGCTGGGTTCAGGTAATTTGAGCACTTTTTACATAAACGTTTAACCTCACGATCTACTGACGTGTGAAAACTTTCTTGTTTTTGTACTATACTCTGTTATATTCTTTGTGCCTTGTTCTTAGTTTTAATTTCTTTTTCTCTGCAATATTTTCCAGCTTACTGAAGTCTAATTGACAAAGAATTTTATCTATTTAAGGTAACCACTTGATGTTTTGATATATATAATGTGTGTATATATATATTTATAAAGTTATATATATAAATGATTCCCATAATTCAAGGAATTAACATATCCATCTTATCACAAAGTTACCTTCCTATATGTGTGGTAAGAGCACATAAGGTCTACCCATAGCAAATTTCAATTTTATAATAGAGTATGATTAACTAGAATCATTGTTGATTTATATTACATCATCAAGACTCATTCATTTTATAACTCAAAATGTTATACCCTTTGACCAATATCTTCGTGTTTCCTCACCTTCCAGTGCCTAGCAACCACCTTTTATTTGCTCTGAGTCAAAATTTTTAGATTCTGCATCTAAAAATAAATCAAACAATATTTGTCTTTCTGTGTCTGGCCTATTTCACTTAGCATAGTGTTCTATTTATCTGTGCTATTGCAAATGGTAAGATTTCCTTCTTTCTTTTTATGGCTGGAAAATATCCTATTGTGTGTGTATATACACATATATAACACATTTTTAAAATCCTTTATCTGTCAAGAGTTAGGATGTTTCTAAATATTGGCTGTGGTGGACAATGGTGCAGTGAATATGGGAGTACAGATACCTCTTTGAGATCCTGATTTTATTTCCTCTGACTGTACATACCATCCTAATTGTTCAAATTAATTCTTTTTAAACTTTACAATGAGTTTGTCAGAACATGTTCTGATCAGAATGACTTTATAGCAAATTGAAGAGATTTAGATTAATGATAGTTTGTCTTATAATTTTGGAATTTATGATGTATTTATTAAGGAATTAAATGGAATTTTGACTTATAATGTTTTTTGTTTATGACGGGCTTATTGAGATAGAATCTCATCATAAGTCTAAGAGCACCTGTATATCCAAAAGTGGATTTGCTGAACTATATATTACTTATAATTTTTTTACTTTTTTGAATAACTTCCATACTGTTTTCTATAATGGCAATACCAATTTATACTTCCTCCAGAATTATACATGCCAATACCATATCATTTTTATTAGCATAACTTTGTATTATAACTGTGAATTGCTTTCAGTTTTTCATTTTTCGGTATGATGTTCATTGTGGTTTTGTCATATGTGGTCTTTGATATGTTAAAGTGAGTTTCTTCTATTTTGTTTTGAGTTTCTTCTATTTTAACATTGATATGTTAAAGTGAGTTTATTCTATTTCTAATTTGCTGAGAATTTTTATGAAGAAAGAATGTTGAGTTTTTTCTTGTTAAATGCTTACCCTGCATCCACTGGGAATTTTTATTTTATTCTGTTAATGTATTACATTTATTCATTTGTGTTCAAGTCTGAAATCAGGAAGTCTGATGCCTTCAGTTTTATTCTTCTTTTTCAAGATTCTGACTCTTTTGTGATTTCATAAATTTTAGAATTATTTTCTGTTCCTGTGAAAAATGTCATTAATGTTCAAATAGGCATGACATTTAATCTGTAGATTTCTATGGTTAGTATGAATGGTTTAAAAGTATTAATTTCTCTACTCTGTGAATATGAGATAGGTTACCAATTGTTTGTGATTTCTTCAATTTTTTCATCAATATCTTACTGTTATCAACGTACAGATCTTTCACTTTCTTGCTTAACTTTATTTTGAATTATTTTATTCTTTTTTATGTATTATAAATAGCCTTTTTATAAAATCCTTTTTTCAGACAGCTTATTAGTTCAAAGGAATGCAACTAATTTTTTTTAAGATATTGGGTACATTTCATGATTAACTACATGAGTAGTTTAGTATCAGGTACCTTTATTGATGTTACACACCCCTCCGCCCCTCCCCTGACTGTTTCCCACTACTGTCAAATCCTTTCTTATAGTATTATAATTGCTCAGGATCTACTTATGAGTGAGAACATGTGGTACTCAGTTCTTTGATTCTGTGATAGATAACGGAGAATGATAGACTCTAAATCAATCCACGTTTCTGTGAAGTCCAAAATCTTTTCCTGCTCTACGGCTGCATAATATTCCATTGCATATATATCACATTTTTAAAATCCAGTCCAGTTTTGATGGGTATCACGGTTGTTTCCATGTTTATGCTATTGTGAATAGTGCCGCAATAAACATACATGTGCAGGAATCTATTTTATAGAATGAATCTATTTTATAGAATGATTTGAGTGCCTTAGGGTATACTTCCAGAAAAGGAATTGCCAAGTCATACGGAAGGTAGGTTTTTAGATCTTTTAGAAGCATAGAGGGAAAATACCTCAAAATAGTAAGAGCCATCTACGATAAATCTATAGCCAAAATATTGCTAAACAGACAGAAATTGGAAGCATTGCCCCTGAAAACCAGAACAAGACAAGGCTGCCCACTCTCACAACTCCTGTTCAACATAGTGTTGGAAGTCCTAGCTAGAGCAATCAGAGAAGGGAAGAAAATGAGGGATATCCAAAAAGGAAAAGACAAAATTAAGTTATCCCTCTTTGCTGATGATATGATCCTATACCTTGAAAACCCAAGAAAATCTGTCAAAAAATTCCTTGCACTGATAAAGGACTTTGGCAAAGTCTCAGGATACAAAATCAACATGAAAAAGACAGTTGCATTTTCTTTTTTTTTTTTTTTTTTTGAGTTGGCGCCTCACTCTATTGCCCAGACTGGAGTGCAGTGGCTGCTCCCGGCCACTGCAGCCTCGACCTGATGGGCTCCGGCAATCCTTCCGCCTCAGCCTTCCAAGTAACCGGAATTACAGGCATGCACTACCAAGCCCGGTTGATTTTTCGATTTACTGTAGAGATGAGGTCTCGCTGCCCAGGCGGGTCTTGAACCCACGGGCTCAGGCAATCCACTCACCTCAGCCTCCCAAAGGTGCAGGATTACAGGCTGAGCCACCGAGCCCAGCAACAGTTGCATTTTTATACATCAACAACAAACAAGCAGAGAGCAAATAAAAAGCTCAACTCATTCATAGTAGTCACACAAAAAATAAAATACTTTGACATATTCCTAACCAGAGAAGTAAAAGTCCTTCACAATGAAAGATATAGAACACTGCTCAAAGAAATCAAAGAAGAAATTAACATATTCAATTCTCATGAATTGAAAGAATCAATGTTATTATTCCCATCCTATCCAAGGTAGTCTACAGATTCAATGCAATATCCATTAAATTACCAACATCGTTCTTCTTGGATTTGGAAATGACAATATAGAATTTCATATGGAATCATAAACAACCACAAATTGCCAAAACAATCTTCAGCAAAAGAAACAAAGCAGGAGGTATCACACTTCCAGACTTTAAACTTTATTATAAGACTACAATAAGCAAAACATCCTGGTATTCATACAAGAACAAGCATATAGACCAATAGAACAGGATAGAGATTCTAAAAGCAAAACCTTGATTTTTCAACCAACTGATTTTTATGTGTTTACATTGTATCCTGCAACTTCATTTATTAGTTTTAACAGGTTTTTTTTTTTTTTTTTTTTGGTGAGGTCTTTAGTATTTTCCATGGATAACCTAATGTAATTAGCAAACAACCCATCAAATTTCTTCCTTTTTCCATCTGAATGCCTTTTATTTTTTCTTGCCTAATTGCTGTGGCTACAACTTCAATACTTTGTTGAAATAGAAGTGGTGAAAGTAGGCACCATTTTCTTGTTCCTGATTCTAGAAGAAATGCTTTCAGCTTTTCATTCCTGAGTATGATGCTAAATGTAGGTTTGTCATATGTGGTCTTTAGTATGTTAAAATGAATTCCTTCTATTTGTTAAAAGTTTTTATCAAGAAAGATGTTGAATTTTGTCAAATGCTTTCTTTGCATTCATTGAGATGATCATATGGCTTTTATTCTTCATTCTGTTAACATGATGTACTAAATTTATTGATTTGTGCAGACTGAACTATCATATATTCCAGAAATAAATTCCACCTGACCATTGTATATAATCATTTTACCATGCTGTTGAATTTCATCTGGTAATATTTTGTTGAGATATTTTGCATCCATGTTTATCAAGGATATTGGTCTACAATTTTCCTTTCATATAGTGATCTTATTTTACTTTGATATAAAGGAACTAAGTCTGGAAGTGTTCCCACCTCTTCAATTTTATGATAGCGTATAAAAATTTGTGTTAAGTATTTAATTTTCAGATACTTAACACTAAACTAAACAGATGTAAAATTTACCTTTGAAGTCACCTGTTCCTCAGTTTTTCTTTATTGGGAGATTTTTTTATTAATGCTTTAATCTCCTTAGACATTATTTATCTGTTCTGATTGTCTGTTTTTCATGATTTCATCTTGGGGGGCTGCATGCCTTTCAAAATTTAGCTGTTTCTTCTAAATTATTCAACTTGTTGGTGTAAAACTGTCCATAATAATTTCATGATCTTTTGACTTTCTGTTGTATCAGCTGCAATTACTCCTTGCGCATTTATAATTTTGTTTATTTGTGTCTATTTTCTTTTTTGTGATCAGTTTAACTAAAGATCTGACAATTTTGCTTATCTTTTCAAAAAGCCAACTCTGTTTCCCTGACCTTATTTATTAACTTTCTCATCTTTATTTTATTTTATTTTTGTTCTAATATTCATTATCTTCTTCCTTCTGCTAATGTAGGACATCATTTTTTTCTTCTCAATGTAGTGTTTTGAAGTGCGAGTTTATGTTGTCCATTTGATTTTTTTTGCATTTTAATGTATGCATCTATTATTGTTTACTTCCATCTCAATACTATTTTTGCTGCACCCCTTATGTTTTGGTAAGTTATATTTCCATTTTTTCGTTTGTCTCAGTTTTTTTTTTTAAAATTATTTCAGTTTGATTTATTCTATGGTCAGCTGATTGTTCTGGAGGAGCATGCTGTTTAATTTCCACATAATTGTAATTTTTTCAGTTTTCCTTCTGTAGTTAATTTCTAGTTCCATTACATTTGACATTTTGGTTGAAAAAGATACTCGACATAATTTCAATCTTTGTAAAGTCATCACTTGCATTTTTTGGTACATGTGATCTATCTTGCAGAATGTTGCATTTGAGAAAAATGTTTATTTTGCTACAACTGGATAGACATGTGTATATGCCTTTTAAGTCATTTGTCCAATTGTGTTATTCAAGTCCCCTGTTTGCTTTTGATTTTCTAACTGAATGATCTATCATTGTAAGCAGGAGAATTGAAGTCCTCTGTTATTGCACTACTGTCTACTTGACCCTTGATTCTACTTATTGATATTTGGCTTATCTACAGTATTAGAGTATTCAGAACTTGACTATATATTTACCTCTATCAATGCATTTTATATTGTTTTATACTTTCGTGTTATTACTTAGCATGTTTTTGTTTCAACCTGACACCTTTTAACATTTATTTGAAGGCCGATACTGTGACGATGAACTTTCTTGGCTTTATTTGTCCAATAACGTATTTTTTACTATTCACTTCTGAAGAATAGCACTGCTTGATATATTACTTTTGATTTTCAGTTTTTTTTTTCTTTCAATGCTCTTAACATATCATCACATTTTTACCTAGCATGTAAGATTTCTGCTAAGAAGGCTCCCAATAGATTTATGAAGGTTTTCATTTATGTGATGAATGTCTTTCCTCTTGATGACTTAAAAATTGAATTTGTTGGCTAAGCTCAGTGGCTCAGCCTGTAATCCCAGCACATTTGGAAACTGAAGTGAGTGGATTGCCTGAGCCCGTGGGTTCAAGACCAGCATGGGCAACTTGGCAAGAACTCATCTCTACAATGAAATAAAATAGAATGAAATGAAATAAAACAAAATAAAATAATTAGCCAGATGCGGTAGCACTCACCTGTAGTTCCATCTGCTTGGAAGACTAAGGTTGATTCTGGGGTGGCCATGAACATGCCTCTGCACTCCAACCTGGGCAACGGAGTGAGACTCCAATTCAAAAATAAATAAATAAATACAATAAAAATTAAATTTGTCTTATATTTGACAGTTTGATTATAATGTGTTTGGGAAGAATCTTTGGGATGATCATTTTGTGGTACTTTGAACTATATGAATTTCATGTGCCTGTCAATATTTGGTAAGTTTGTAATATAATCTTATGTCTCTTTTTTTTCTTCTCCTTCTGAGACTCCATAATGAACATATTTGTTTACTCAATGGTTTCTCAAGGGTCCTGTATGCTTTCTTAATTCTTTTCTGTCTTTTTTATTGCTGTTTCTATAATCAGCAAATTTCAAATGACCTCTCTTCAATTTCACCGATTTTTTTCTTCTTCTTGATCAAGTCTGCTGTTCAAGCTCTCTATTAAATATCTTAGTTCACTCTTGTATTTTTTAGTCCCAGAACTTTTTGTCTAAAAATATTTCTATGGTTTCTGTTTCTTCATTAAACTTCCAATTTTGTCCATGCATTTTTTAAAATTGTCTTTAGCGTTCTATCTGTGTGTTCTTGAATATCACTGAGATACTTCAAGATGATTACTTTGAATTGTTCATCAGGCAATTTGTAAATTGTCGTATCTCTGAGGTTGGTTACAGGAGTGTTATTGGATTCTTAAATGGCGTTATATTTGCCTGACTCTTTTTGGTCCATGCAGCCTTGTATGGGATCTGTGCATTTGAAGGAATAAACACCTCTTTACATTATGCGTTGGCTGGCAAAGACCCTCTCCTGTTAGATTCCTGGGCTAATGGAATTGTTCCAGAATTGCAAATAAGTAGGACTGTAACTGCTTAGTCCACAGTAGCATCCTCAGTCGGTAGGCCTGTTAGCAGGGGCTTAGGCAGTCCTGGTAACTCTGTTCCTTGGGCGTACTAGACTGTCACTAGGATCTTGACCAGTAGGGCTGGAACCAAGAAAGGCATCCACTTCAATGTTTGTACTTGGATCTGCAACTGGTGAGCCTGTTATCTGATGTCACCTGCTTGGTCCTAGATGGGAAGGATTGCCTCCGGACCACAGCTGAGAGAGGCTAGAATTGAGTTACGGAGTGGCTCCACAATCTGTAGTCAGGTCTGCCTACAGTTATCATAAGGTTGTTAGGTCACACTTTCAGGAGGTCCACCAGAATGTTGGGCCGACCTACTAGGGGTGTGGGTGTCTAGTGTGGTGTGGTCTTACAAGAAAGATGTAAAGAATCGCACAGAAGTTAGATAAGAAAATATAGTTTATGTTCAAAGTAAATGAAACAGAGAGAGAGAGGAGATTCACCTCCCTCCCAAATTAGGGAGGGGACCAAAGCCAGGAATCATGGCAACAGGCATAGCTCAACAGCACATGGTCACATTGGAGTCTAGTAAGGCAATGTCAATGGCTGCTCATGGTTGAGTCCTTTCAATACTTCCCTTTGATGAGGGAAGGTCGTAAAGGTGATTGGATGGTGGCCTGCTCCACATCAGCACAAAGGGGCCAGGTAAGTACAGGCACTGATGTCAGGTGTTGGACAGCAGGCAGATGGGTGGGTTAGTCACCTGATTGCTGCCATGGCAGGGTCTGTCTGTCACGAAGTTCACAAAGGACTGATTAGATCAACTTGGGTCTTATGGGTGGAGACAAATACTTGAAATAGAAAATCAAATGAGTACAAAGCATGCTGGGACAGAGGTTGTAAAGCAACTATCAAGAACTACCTCTGAGAAACCTCTTCTGTCCTTGGCTAGTGATTAGAGGGTAAGTTAAGTGAACTGCTAGAAAAACATGAGATTAGACAATGCTAAATTGGCTGCTCATTGGGTATATTAAATCTGTGTTATCCCCTTTCAGTTATATGAATGGGTCTGTCTCCCTCCGATTCCCTTGACAGACATTTTTGCTTCTGACCCGATGCAAATAGGACCTCCATGTGAGTTACTTGGTCCTTTAAAGCTTTGCTCTGGGACTAAAGTTGGTAGGTCTGCCCAAAGAGCCATAAAAGAGTGTATCTTTCAATGTGTCTCTGTCCAAAAAGTACCTCTCCCAGATCATGTCTGAGAGGGGCTGTGACTTGGTCATAGGTAATATCAAGGTTCACAGGCAGATCTGAATTTATGTCACCTAATGCACATGTGGGCTTGACTACATGCACATGCCTTTAGCAGATGGTTCTGGTGGCAAGACCAAGTCAAACAGAGCTAAATTTAAGTCCTAGAGGGATGGGGCCATTTCCAGGCCTGTAGCCAGCAATATGGGCAGTGACTCTTGCCACCTGGTCATAGGACTGCGCTTTCAAAATGGTCCTCCTTTGTGGGCTACTCCAAAGTTTTGCAGCCTCCTTTGTAGATCTCAAAGCTCCCTCAAAGGTACTTTTGATCATGGTTGGCTGCCGAATTACTGTCGCTGTAGGGACATATAAGCAAGAACCTCCCATTCTGCCATCCTGTTGTTGTCACCCCTTAATGACTTTGCAAATTGGCTGTAGTTTTTTAGTTGTCAATATGACTTTCATCAAAGGACCGATTTTATTCAATTTGGTTTCAGCCACAGCACATGGTGAGCACTCAAGAAATTGTCAAATGACTGAAGGTAGATGCATATAAATGAATTAATTAAAGCTTCTAATAGTCTATGGATTGTGAAATTAACATGAGGAGAATTCAAAATTCAGTGAGGCATTGAACAATATTTGGAGTTATGCCTGTTGGTGGCCTTTTGTGCTTATTTGCAGGTCTTTTATTTTGCATAAAAAACTACCTCTGTTTGATAAGAAATTGTGATGATAATTATCAAATACATTTTTTTAGTGTTGGAGTTAAACATTATATTAAAGATATAAAAGTTCTCTCAATTATAATTATTATTTTCTTGCATGTTCTTAATTTTTAAAATATGCATGCATAGATAAATTATCCATCTAAAATCAACTGACAAGTTTTGCAGGCATATCTTCATGCTGCAAAAAATATAATCATGTACAAGCGTTTTTTTCTCTCGTAGATATAAATTTAGAAAATAGCAGACCAGATTTATAGTTCTACAATACAAGTCTTTCCACTGGTGATTTTTTCCATCATATTTTATAACTTCCAAAATACTGAAAGTTGGTAATTTGACTAATTTTTTACTCTATGGCTCTTAATCTTATACCTACTTTGTCATGAGCCATCAGCTCATCACCTCATCACCGCCCATTGCAACCCACAATTGCAGAAATGTGTAGGTCAGTTCCTTTAAAGGGATGGGACAGGTTGGATTTGTGACTAAGACCAAGGCCAGCTTATCCTTTCTGCCTTTACCACCACCCGTCTCATTAGTCCACTTAAGGGAAGACTCAGCATTTGGTGCAGTTTCAAAACTCAGTTCAGGAATTAAAATACCTGACAATGGATTGCTTGTATAACCCATGCTTCTCTGAAGCCTTGACAGACTCTTTTCTGGACTGAGGATTTCACTTGATCGGCAACAACTTTTGTTTA
>NW_007258854.1:18731-28145 GCF_000164805.1 Carlito syrichta
AAAAGCATAAGTTAGCGTACTGGTTTGGGTTTGACAATGCTTAACCCGAGGGATTCTAAATACAAACACTGCTTAAAACCCGACATATGCCTAATTCTACGGGGTCTGAGGTAGGATTCAAAGTACTAAGATTTCATAAAATACATGAGGTAGTCATAAAATACATGAGGTAGGAATACACAAAATATATAGTAAACATGAGGTGGGGATATATGAAATATAGTGAACTAAACGCTGCTTTTACAGCAAATAAGTTTCTTGGTTTCTTGGGTCTCTCAATAGCATGCTCTTAACCTAAATCTATTGTTGTCCTCTCAGGATGTCTTATTATGTTATCAATGCTCCTTTTTTTGTTCTCACTTGTCCCTATTATTTTTTTGACGGTCTCCCTGGTTAAATACCAGATGTCTTAGTGTCTACTGTATTATATAGTCATAGTTTGTGTTTTACTGGAAAACCACTACTGTGGTCTGGCTACCGGGAAGGCCATTTTTGGTTGTTTCCACAATTTAACATTTGGATTGGCAGATGGGTGGGGAAAGACTGCCAGAGGCAGGGTAGTGTCATATAATGAGCCCTTTAACAAGCCATGCAAGACTATACAGCAGAAAAATGAAGGTATGATTACGAAATATATTGCATTTATTATACCGAACCCCAGTATTTTTCTTAAATAATACTTTAAAGCGTGTTTTAAAATTAACTCCATCTAAGCTGGTGCCATGTGATTTCTATCTTAACTAGGCTACAAGATACTTGTAAAAATGCAAAAGAGTTGGGAATTGCATCTTTTTCCATGAGCCATTAAAATGTAAATACAGAAGAGGATTCCTAGATTCATGTTTTTTATACCAGCCTATTGTCATGGCAATGACTGTAAATAAGCCCATAGCAAACCTCTAAGGCTAAATAAGGTAGAGTATCAGATGAATTGACTGGGTCATGGGAGCAAGCATCTACCTCATGTTCTTCTAAAAACCATCAGTACAGTCTTCCTAAAACACGAATCTGATCATGCTGTTCTTTGCTTACAACCATTAGACAGTTTTCTGTCACATTCAGGATTCATCTGCCTAAGTGTGTCAGAGATACTTAGTCTAGCTTTCTAGGTTTTCATACTGAATTCCCCAAAAATTGTTTTTATACTTCACAGCCTACTAAATCTCAAGGAAAATAATTTTCACTGACTAAAAAATATGGGGCTGACGTAAGTCTCTGGCAATTCAGCTACACAAAACTACTCTTTTTCTGCATCCTCCTGGTCAAAGATAATAGCTTTTTAAAACAAACTCTTTGCAACTGCTTCCTTGAAACATTTATAGAGTCATTTTTGCCAACGAAATTTGTAGCACCCAAATCCGTTTTACTTGGGCTGGTAACCATTTTATCATTCATTATAGTGATGATGCTATATTGAAAATTTAAATAAATCAAAATTTTAATATATAAGTATATTAATTTAAGTATATTTTTCCTCCTATTTGATAAGAGAAATCTCTTTTTGGTCATGGTTATCTTTCTTTATCTAGAACTTATTACAGAGTCCGGAACATACTGATCTCTAAATAAAATAGTTTGCTTTCAATATATATTCAGATCATAATTAGTAAAAAAAAAAAAGTGATAATATTTATTTTGCATTTATTTTGCAATGGCAATCTTTAGGATTCTATTCTCTCTATAATAGCTTTTCACACACATATATTACATTTTCCTTTTCATTAAGATCACATCATATTAAAAGTAATAATACTACAATAAAAATTTTCTGCTCTACTATTAATCTCTTTCCAGCTGCTACTCTGACTCTTTTCTCTAATTTAAAGATCATCATTTTGACAATCGATATACTTGAGTTTCAAATTCTTCATTTTGGGCTGAATCTTCAGTCTAACCCAAACTGTCCTTCCCTTCATTAAAAATGTTCTCAATGATGTCGCTGATATCTATCACATCACTAAATTCAAAATATGATTTGAAATGTCCCTCTTTTATTTGACTTCTGGCATCATCCCATTTTGTTATAACAATTGGATTTTTTCGTGTTTTGCTACTCTTTCTGCTTCTTTTGCTGGTTTATTCTCCCTCCTGCAATCTTAAAACACTGCAGTGTCCCAGGAATATTTTTTTTAGTCTTTTACTCAGCAAAAACATGTTCCCTAATAAGGTTTTGTACAAACTTTTCGTTTCCATTGTCATTTACATATAGATGACTTTTAAATTGATTTTGGCAGCCATTTTTTTCTCTGAGTCCTGATTATCCAAGACTCAAGTAAGATATGTCACAATGACAATCACAAAATGTTTAAAAACCTAGATTTTGAGCTGTGATTTTTGTCCCTGTTTCTCACTAATTGCCTGACCTTGAGCAACTATTCTGTCCCACAATGCTCCTGTCTGTAAAATCGAGATCATAAAAAATAATAGCTGGCCTTTGAGTTGTAATAATTCAGTGACGTAATATATATAAAGTACTTAGAAAAGTGTTTGACACATAGAAGGTTCTCAATAAACATTAGCTGTCATTACTATCAGGGCACTTCCCCCCAAATGTTTTCATGGTACTTTAAGAATACTCTTAAAAAAAACAAGCACAGATAAAATTTTTTTTCCTTTATTTTTATCATAAAGATGTGGGGTACAATTCAGGGTTAGGTATACAAATGGTCATCATGCAGATACCCTTGTTGATGAGGTGTGCCCCTCCCTCCCCTGGCAGTTTCCTTCAGTTGCCAATCCCACCCCTCCTCCCCCGACAGTTTCCCACTACTGCCAATCACTTTCTTATAGTATTATGATCATTCCAGTTCCACTCATGAGTGAGAACATAAATTTTAAATTTAACTTATGAGAGTAGTAACCATAACTGTTTTCCCCAATATTAAATCAGGTAGGACATAGCAGGCAACCCTCATAAGTTGAAAATATTGTACCTTAAAATATTTGCTGAAGATCTACAAATATTTTTGTACCAAGTAGTTCTTTAGCACATATTATAAAATACATAATTACTACTCCTAAGGGAAATAATAAGAGATCTTCCTCACTGACGAAAAAAATCCACAATGTTCTTATCACAAATGTTATAATTGAATGCCAATATATTTGTCGAACTCTCAAAAATTATATTCTTTGACATAAAGTGGTACACATCTACAGATTTGTCATGCAGATTTTATTTAAGTGTATTTGAATCTAGGCAGAAAAATTCTAAATAGGGTAACACTGAGGAGTCAATATTTATCATCAATAGTAGTACACGTTTCTTTAACTTATTCAGCTATTTAACTACTGTAGTGATTTTTTTTTCCTAAAGGAACTCAAATGTGCTGAAAGGAAAAAAACAAACAGCCCATTAAAAAGTGGGCAAAAGACATGAATAGACACTTCTCAAAAGAAGATATACGAGCAGCCAACAGACACATGAAAAAGTGCTCAGCCTTACTCATCATCAGAGAAATGCAAATCAAAACTACACTGAGGTACCACTTAACCCCAATAAGAATGGCCATCAATAATAAAACAAGCAACAACAGTTGTTGGTGAGGATGCAGAGAAAAGGGAACACTTTCACACTGCTGGTGGGAATGCAAGCTAGTTCAACTTCTATGGGAAACAGTGTGGCTATTCCTAAAAGAATTAGAAATTGACCTTCCATATGACCCAGCAATCCCCCTACTGGGAATATACCCGGAGGAACTCAAATCATTCTACAAAAAACGATACCTGTACATGCATGTTTATTGCAGCACTGTTCACAATAGCCCAAACAATGGAACCAACCATGCTGTCCATCGAAACTGGACTGGATAAAAAAAACTGTGGTTCATATGCACGGTGGAATGTTACCCAGCCATAAAGAAGGACAGACATACGGACTTTGCAGCAACTTGGATGGATTTAGTGTCTACCATACTCAGTGATCTATCACAGAAACAAAGAACAGAGTACCATATGTTCTCACTCATAAGCAGACCCTTAACATTTATCATAATACTTTAAGAAAGGGATTGGCAGTAGTGGGAAACTGACGGGGGCAGGGGGTGGGAGGCAAGAGGCACAGCGTCAATAAGGGTACCTGATCTCAAACCAGGCAACGTGGGGACCAAACGGAGGCTCAAACTCTACCCATATTGACATCCACTTGCATACCTATTCCTGAATTGTACCCCACATCTTTAAAATAAAATACATAAGAAAAGAAAGATTAGTTGAAACCCGATCTAAAATTTTAGTGTATGTCTTCCTGCTAAAACATTGTGAATTCTGGTTAACAAAGCATGCTGCCTTAGTTATTTGTTGATTACAATCAACCTAATGCAACAATCTGCAAACTTCTAATCTTTTTCATAACATTTCTGTCTCATTGAGCACATTTAAAAAATTTTTTAAAATAATTTTGAAATTATGTCCTTATGAACAATCTCTCATAACTTTCTTCAGGATGTTTTTACCATATCACAGCTTTTTAGTTTCATAAGTCTATATGTATTTTTCTAGGTGATACTGTGAACAACAAAAAAATCATTTATCTATTTTAAAGATATTCATCAGTTATTTATCATAAAATACTAGCAAATATACATATCTTCATAAATCTCTTCATTCTGGCCAATGAAAATGAATGACTGTATGTCATTGAAATATAATATAAATAAGCTAAATTCATTCTTTGCACCAATTGTCCAAAATGGCTTTCAAGTGTTACAATATACCAACTCTAGTGTTTGATGATTATGCTTAGTTGATACCATGTATCTCTCATTTTAAGTCAAAACAGATTGGCACATATTCTCTTTTTTATTTTAAAGGTGTGGGATACAAATCAGGATTAGGTACACAAGTGATCATTGTACAGGTAAAGTTTGGGCCTCCCTTTGGTCCCCATTTTACCTGGTTTGAGATTAAATACGCTTATTGATGTTGTGTTTCCCCACAATTTCCCACTTTTTCCCATCCATTTCTTACAGGATTATGATAAATGTTCAGGCTCTGCTTATGAGTGAGAACATGTGGCACTCAGTTTTTTGTTTCTGTGATAGATCATTGAGTATTGTAGACTCAATCCATCCAAGGTGCTGCAAAGTCCATAATTTTGCCCTTTTTTATGGCTGTGTAATATTCCATCATGTATATTTACCACATTTTTTATCCTATCCACTTTTGATATTCTCAAAGTGAGATTCTCCAAACTTTCTACTATAACCTAAATTTTATCTCCCAACATGATTTCATAAGTAACCTGCAAGAAAGTATCTATGTTTACACAGATATCCTGGACTGGCCAAGGTTCAACTTTAGACTTTTTGACTTTTAGATAGTGGGAAAGTGATGTGCAATTAGTACACTTCTCAACTTAAGATGGGGCTTTAGTTTACATTGCAAAATGAAAGCATCAAAAGTAGAAAATATACTTTCAGCTTACAATAGTTTTCATTTATGATCATGGGTTCACTAAGATAAATTCGCTGGAGAATATATATGCTGGTCATATTCCCCTTAGCTTGTCTCTAGTCAATAATTCTCATTATAATTTCAAAGAGTTCGAAGATTTTATTCAAAATGCATATGTGTGATTTTCTTCAAGTTACTACAGAAGAGTTCATAAGAGTTGGCAAAGTTTAGCCTCTTGAATCTTCTCAAAGAGGGAATTCATATCTAAAATAAATAAACTGGTATATATTAAGTTTTTTGAGTGAATATTAAGACTTACTGCAGATTTACCTGTAGTGGATATCTTCATCTTCATTGTCAGTTTCACTATGTAGAAATTAAAATTCTCATTTCGTGTTTTTTTGAATTTCTCTCAGTACTGCAAACACACACACACACACACACACACACACACACACACACACACACACGACTTTAAAAGTATGCTACCATCTTGCTGTTTTCCCTGCACATTTTAATGTTTCTATCTAAAATTATAACTAAAAGCCTAGGAAACCATGAAAAATTAAATGAAGAATTTTACAAAAATAGTGTTTTTGAGAATTTACATTATTTTTGTGTTTCAAAAAAATTCAGTGTTGAGATAGGGGAATATAGCAGGTCACATTTTTGTAATCCAAAACTCAATCAGGCATTAACTCAGCATGAAAATAAATTAGTTTCTGAGAAGCAATAGATTTCTTGTGAGAAAAACTTAGTAACTCACAGGTTAAAATAGATAAGCTAGACGAGCCTCTGAAATGGGTTGAGAAACATTATCTTATCCTTGAGATGTGAGTTCCACCAGTAAGTTCCCCAAAGGCGTAAAAGCACCAACATTTGCCATAAATCACAGCATATACACATACGTTTCCACCTCCCTCCCCCCATCCTAAAAAAATAAAGCAAAAATGTTTAGCCAATTTCAGCTCCTGATTTAAT
This sequence comes from Carlito syrichta, assembly GCF_000164805.1. Classification (NCBI taxonomy): domain Eukaryota; kingdom Metazoa; phylum Chordata; class Mammalia; order Primates; family Tarsiidae; genus Carlito; species Carlito syrichta. The sequence continues at coordinate 25,107 of NW_007258854.1, forward strand.
TTTAGGAGTTCAGAACGTGAAAACGTTCAAAATTTCTCTCTAGAATCATTGAAAAACGGATGTTTCCATTTGATACTCCATTTTGTAATTCAATGGACCTTCTGGGGATGCTGTCCTAGTTTGAGACACATGGCATTATATTGTTGCCAAAATGTCCATTAACATTCATAATTTTTGTACGGGAATTGAAAAGTGTCACACTTGATTGCTAGCAACAATTTTTATTTTTTGGTTCTGTTTGATATTTTCATTTGTACTTTCTATCATGTTTTCAGCCCACATCTGTTCACCAGCTTTCAAGATTCATACTCAGGACATCTTCTGCAAAAAAATACAATGTTTTGTCTTTACAGGAACTTGGAATCAGTTTTGTTAAAAAGAAAAACGCTTGTGGCAACAATATCACAAATGGGAAAAAGACACATTACTGATGTGACTTGAGTTTCTCATTAGGCTGATCTAGTCAGTTAGCTTGATTTTCTTTTTTCCACCTGATACAACGTTGTGAATTTATAGCATCATAGAAGTAATGTTTTGAAATAAACAGATTATTAGTTCATACTTCTTGGTTTGCAGATGAGGAAATTCACTTGTAGAGGGAGAAATTAAAAGCTATTTGCCCAAAGGCAAATACTGTCATATACAAGTACATCGAGGTCTCAAAAAAGTCTCCAAGATGTCCTGCTTCCAGAAGTCTGTCAGTTTTCAAAGAACATGGTTTATGGTTTATATCATTAATAACATGAATAATTTTTAAAAATGTATTTTAAAGATGTGGGGTATACTTCAGGATTAGGTATACAAATGGTCATCGTACCGGTAAAGTTTGGGCCTGACTGGCTCCCACTTTGCCTGGTTTGAGATCAGGTACTCTTATTGATGAAATGTGCCAATAACATACATAAGTTATATTTAAAAATAAGGACTTCATATTTCAAAATAATTTATTGGAAAAAATTCAAACATGAAACTCATTTTTTGTTTCTAATTTTTGCCATGTAAAAAGATCTCTATATTTTTTTCAGTATAAAAATATCACATATAATAGAGATAAATATATTTGAATTATTTACTAACTATATTATTAGAGAACATAAGTTCTTGCATTTATGCAAAAAATAAAACACAAAAGAGCTTGCTAATTTTATTAAACTTAATTTATGGTGTTATAAGTTAGTATAGTTATGTAGTGGGCTGCACATTATCTAAAAGGCAAAAAAAAAAAACAAAAACAAAATTAAGTACTTAATTGAGAATTTCAACCTAAGACTATCATTAACTTGTTTTTCCAACAGTATGTATCTATAAGACAAATATCTATGTCCTAAGAGGAATAAAGAACTTTGCAATTATGTATAAATTGCTAGTAAAAGTGGAAAAGAGATATGTTCATTTATTCAGTCTGTGGTTTACCAGGACGATTTATCAGGAAAGCACTCAGTCCACCTTTACATCACTATGAAAATAACTGTTATATATAAGATTTCAAATTACTCTTAATTTATTTTCTTTTGGCATCACTCTTCTCACCAATCTGACCAAATATTAAATGAAATTGATTTAACAATTGCAGATTCAGACGGACTAAAGTTATGGGGGGTAAAAACCAATTTTTATTGACATAAAATATTTTACATAGGCTGGCACGGTGGCTCAAGCCTGTAATCCCAGCACTTTGGGAAGCCGAGGTGAGAGGTTTGCCTGAATTCAGGGATTCGAGACCAGTCTGGGCAACTTGCCGAGACTTCGCCTCTACAATAAATCAAAAAATAAGCTAGGCATGGTAGTGCTTGCCTGTAGTTCCAGCTACTTGGAAGGCTGAGGCAGAAAGATTGCTTGAGCGCAGCAATTCAAGACTGCAGTGGCCATGAGTGTGCCACTGCACTCCATTCAGCCTGGGCAACAGAGTGAGACTCCAACTCAAAAAATAAAAATAAAAAATAATAAAAATTACATATTTATGGGATACCTGTGAGTATTTGTTGCAAGCATAAAATGTGCATGATCAAGTCAGAGTATTTGGGGGATCACCTTGAGTATTTATCAATTCTATATGTTGGTAATATTTCAAGTCTTCTCTTTAAGTAACTTTGAAATACACAGTACATCGTTGCTAATTGTAGTTAGCTTACTTTACTATTGAATATTGGGGCTTATTTCTTCTATCTAACTGTATGCATCTAACTTCTCTTTATTCCCTCTTAAAGCCAATTTTGAAAGTTGTTTTTCACATCTTTGTGCTTAGGTAGAAACAAGCTATTATACATGGACAAAAGTAATGAGTTATTCTATATTTCTATATAAAGGAGTTTCCACCTCCACTTAATTATTTATATGATTTTTTTTCCCTGAACCCCAGCATAAATTTAAGACCATTTTCATTCTGATTTTTACTTTAACTACTGTGAGAAACTCAAGGGAAAAAAAGGGAGATGATATTCTATGAAATGGAATCTCTTTCTGGAGTTAGGGGTTTCCATCCCTGTGGTTCTGCATTAGTAACCATGTGGCTTTGGAATAGGAAGGAGGCGTAGTAGGCATGTGCATGGTAGGGCTGCAATTTACAACGTAAGCATCAATTAACAGAGATTTCATAATGTCAGTTGCTAACTGAGAATCATTTGTGAAAGAATGGTTAGTTTTTTCCTATGTTGATAAATGTTCAACCTTTGCAAGTATGTAAATTCTGAATTTCATTAGACTTTATATCTAAAATCCAGTTTATAAGAAATACCAAGGGTACTCACATATACTAAATATCATCAAAAGAAGATATCAGCCAGATTTGAGTGGTGGGTTCAAGAAAATTGAGAGTTTAAGTGTCTTATTTATCTTCTCATTTTCTTATTAAACAGATTGATTTATCTTTGTGTATAGCTGTCTATAAAATGTTATATACTATAGCATGTATTTTACATACATCACTTGAATTCATCATGAAAAATTGTGAAACAGCCAGGCTCGGTGGCTCAGCCTGTCAATCCCACGCCTTTGGGAGGCTGAGGTGAGTGGACGGCCTGAGCCCGCGGGTTCGAGACC